>NC_135856.1:3470252-3682752 GCF_031162955.1 Sander vitreus | reverse complement strand
ATCAACTTATTCCCATTAGTTGTACACTTTTTGAAAAAAAAAAGTATTCATGATCAATAAACCTCATTTATATGAAATTATACCTCATTTTTTAGTTAAAAAAAAGCTGAAATTTGGAATTATTTCGACAAGTAGTTACGATTGAGTGGATAATCAGACTGTCGAGGTTTGGTCAGGATACTGTTTAGAAACCATTCCATAGTTTTTTCAAACGCTGTAACATTTAATAAAACGCCCCAAATTCTATGAAAGTAGAGATCTGATCCTTATTTTCCCTTGAGAAGAGCGTTGTATGGAACAACCCAATATTATTTTTAGGCAATTTGCTTGAAAGAAACCCAAATATTCTGATGTAGAAACTTAGAAAACGGGAGGGTTAAGTCTCAGACTTTCAGGATAGCAACAGTTTGTACCGAGGGCAGCTGAGTCACACTCAGACAGATTGAGATTTAAAACTGTAGAGGACCAGAGTCTGCAGGGTGCCGGATCATCCAGGCAGCATTAACTAATTGCTATAAAAACTGAGACAGGGGGAATTTGGGACACTCTGAGCCACATGTTGTTCTCTCACAGCTGGAAGGATAAAGGATCGCTCTGAATCTGTAAACACATTTGTTACACTGAAAACCAAAGATTACACGTTGTTACAACGGTTAAATCTCGATTGAATGGATGCTGAAAGAACTCACTGCAGAGAAATGATGACTCCATACTGGTGTTGTGCCTTTCACAGCCAGATGTGTGATGGTTAACAATCTTGCAAATGGTTGAAATGACTCTTTAACTGAAGGAAAAGGCTTCGCTTCTACAACCTGCGTCTTTATTTTCTCGTTCAAGATCTTGAGATGCAGTAGTCTCTTATTGCCAGCTTTATCTCCACAGTGCTGTGGTCTGGCTACACCACAGATGCATTCTGGGATAGGAGAAAATAGTGCTGCGTTCCAGACACAATTTTTAGCCCGTAAGTTACGACTTTAAGTCACGACTTGGTAGCGTTCCAGGCAAAGTCACCACAAACCCTTCTAGCTAGCGGCTACCTACCGTTGACGTTAGTGTTAGCTGATACTAGCGATTTCTAGTCGGCAACATATTTTGGGCTTCATTTAATTGTTTTGATTACAATGTGCGGAATTACTTTACGTTGCCTATTTATGTCTATTTATTTCTATTTCTCACCGTTAATCACCGACGTCTGTACAGCATCAACAGGGGTCGCCATTGTTGTTTATGTGTGTGTGAGACGTCAAAACTGGAACTGGGAGTACAACCATCTGGTACGAGTTCACGAGTAGTAAGTTACGGGTTTGACTGCCGTTGCCTGGAACGCAGCATAGCACTCTGGGTTGTTTGCATTTCTTTAAACCAATCACAATCGTCGGGCGGCGCTAAGCTCTGGACGCAGCGGCGGTGGCTCTGCTAAATATTCTTGGGAAGGAACTTGTTTTGGTGGAACATTTGCACCCCGCAAAAACCCCCGCCATTTACTAAATAAATGAAGTTAACTGTTCACACAATATAGCAACGTGAGATATTTAAATGAGCTGATACATGGTTAAACCTCATTAGCTCTTATCAGTGTATCTCCGTGTGTAACTTCGTCCACAGCAACCCCACCAATCGGTCCCAAAACGTCCCATTTAGAGAGGAAAAGCCGTAAACATATTCTTTGACATTTTTTACAATCATTCCCCGTAAGAACCAAGTAGGCCTGCCTTGTTGCACGATCCAAATGTTCTTTAAATCCAGTTTAAGCGTGTAGTTTGCTAGCTCGAAGTTTGTTGTTTCCCAAAGCGAAAGGAGTTTGAGAACCACAGCAGCACACAGAGAGAGGAAGGTGATGGACAAAGCCTGATATCACGGGCCGGATGTCAAGCTTTATCCTGGAAATGTACATTTCACAAATACACACCAACGAGTAACTGTCGGGCCCCACTTACAGCCCACTTTAGATTAGACAGCAGCTGTGTTGTATTATGAGACCAAGACGAATACAACCTGGCCCCAGGTTCTCTGTAATTCTGATCGTTTTAAGTGTGTAGTCATTTGATTAACTTTATTTAGGAAAAGCACCACGTGAGCACAAGATAAACTAAAATAATACTTTATATTGGCTACTTTTTTAGGCCCCTGGAGATCTGGTCTAGACCTCCTCTAAAGTGTCCTGAGATAACGTCTGTTATGACATGACTCTACAAATACAATTGAAATTGAATTGAAAAGCTAGACAAATATTTATTTAACCCTCCTGTTGTCTTCGGGTCAAATTTGACCCGTTTTCAAAGTTTCTGTAGCAGAATTTTGGGTTTCTTTCAACCAAATTGAAAGTGGATGGTTCCATGAATCGATCATTGACTTTTGGGTGTTTTATTTAAGTTTATAGCATTATTCTGACGTCTGTGATTATCCAACATCATCCTCTGATCTTAATCTTAGTCAAAATAATTCATACTTTCTGCTTTAACTTTGACAAAAGTGTCAAAAAAAGTTTTAATTTTCAATTTCAGGAAGGACAACGCAATGGTTAACTCAACTCTTCTTCGTTGATCTCCAGGGCAACAGCTGGAATGAGTTGGAGCTAGGAGAGGATAGAAAGACGGAGCTGGTGCTCTGCGTCGTCGTCCCGGTCGTCTCCGTCCTCCTGCTGGTTCTCCTGGTCGGTTTGGTTTACCGCCGGTGTTCCCGCAGCAAACTGACCCTGGCCAACATCATCGCTCTGGACCTGCAGGACGCAGAGGGGAGCGCCGAGATCCTCTCGTCCCTGACCAGGAACGCAGAGCGCCACACCAGCACCAGCTCCGATGGGTCGGACGGGGTCTTCGTCATGGTCTACCTGCCTCCGCCCTATGAGGAAACGCTCACCAAGATTAGCCGGGCCGCCAGCCTCTACAGCTCCAGAGACGTGGAGTCGATAAAGATAGAAGACCTGGAGGCCAAGCTGTGTCCAGAGCTCAAAGCCAGCTGCCAATATGTGTGATAAAAAGACATTATAAGATGCTACAGAGCTTTTTAGCCTCCGTTAGCTCGTAGGTTTGGTTTTTACGTTACATTTACTGTCTGGTTGAAGCTCAGTGTTTCTATCAGCAGCAGGCGGCTGTTTTTATAAAACAAGCTCTGATAAAGCCCAAAAGTGCCAATCCATAAATTAGATGTTGAGATATTTTACAGGTGACAACTTTGACCTGCTGGTGGCGCTATAGAGGAAAGGTCAGAGGATTACTAAAGTCAGTAGGCTATGTCTTTGGGCACCATGAGTATCTGTACCAAATTTCATTCCAAACCATGAAACAGTCCTCAAGATATTTCACTGAAAACCAACGTAGTCAAGCTGTTGGTGGCCCTCAAGGATCCAAACCTGCCATAAGTGTTGGTGAGATGTTTCAGTCCGGACCAAAGTGGTAAACAGACCGACTGATTGTCTGATGATGAGTAACACAGTGACAGAGTAAAAGTATGACCTCTGGTGGTGAGAAGTCCGAACAACAACAACGTAACTCAGCAAGTTTAACCCTTCTGTTGTCCTCGGGTCAAAGTTGACCCGTTTTCAAAGTTTTTATATCATAAATATGGGTTTCTTTCAACCAAATTGCCCAAAAATAACATGAATACATGCATGTACATTGTATGCAACCCATACAACATTCTTCACAGTTAAAATTAATGATGACTTTCATTGAAGTTTGGGTGTTTTATTCAATTTTATAGCATTGGAATTTTTCAAAACAGTTTCCTGACTAAACTTTGACATAAACCTGTCTGTGATCCACTCAACATTCCTCTGATCTTACCTATTAGTCAAAATAATCCATCATTTCTGCCTTGTTTTGACAAAACAAAATAGGTATAATGTCATATAAATTAGGTTTATTTACCATGAATAAAAAGAACATTGAAATACTGTAAGTGACAAAAACGTTTAAAAGTCTTTAAACTGTATGTTTGGCCTAATGTAGGTCTGGTTAAAATACTCTATGTGTCTACGCGTGTAATAAACCAATGTCAGTGTGCGGCGTGTGGTGACCAGTTTATTCAATGACGGCATGCTCACCATAGCACAGATAGGCTATAATTAAGTATAGTCCATTTCATTTTAGGTACGTTTCATTCTGCTTTCCAATTTATTACAAATCAATCGTACCGTGAAATTAATTCTTGGCGTCGCACAATGATAGTAACATTTCATTTCATCAGATCGTTAGGGGCCCCCCTGGAGTATGAGGGGCCCTGGGCACGTGCCAACTTTGCCCTATGCCGTAATCCGTCTATGCTGATACAGTAAAAAGCTGCTCGCTTTTCCCTTTGCCAAACACACCTGTGTATCTCTGGCTGTTGATTACCTTTATGCATTTCTGGTGACAATGCTCCACCCAGTGATCAAACACAAAACTGCATATATATTCATGTCACCAACGCGCTAATAAAAGTTACATTATGGCTCCAACACACTGTATAGTTTTTGGAAGTTAGATATATTTTATGGTGATTAGCAGGAAATTTGACTTAGGCTACATTATGTTGCCATTAAATTATTCTTGAACCTGTGAAATGAATGCAAATGATTGTTGTTTACTAGTTTTTGGGATAAAAAATAAACCATGAGCATAAATGTTTAAGTAGAGCAGCATACACACTGGCACATTAATAACGGGCATGACAACTTATACAAAAAGAGATAATCTTCTGCCAAAGGGAGGTAGTCTGGCGTCTTTGGGAGAGCACAAACTTTAACTTGTAATCCCAGATTTAATGCTCTGTATTATGGTTTTGATGTGTCATCTGTTCTCATTTCACAGCTGTGATAACAGTTCAACAGCTCTTAATTAAAAATAAGACAGTGGCTGTTTTTTTTCTTCAACATTTTGTCACGTTTGTCATAAATAAAATAGTTTTGAGATATGGAGGGGACAAAGACAAAGAAATTTGTTTAACTTAGAGGGGAAGATCCAAAGAACATATGGACAGTGTCTTTTTTTAGGAAAATGAAATATTCAGCCCCCTCCCCTTCCTGTTCATTTCCATTCCCGTCCCTTACATCTGTGAGTCTTCTTTACATGTATAGCAAGTAATAGTAAAAGTAGTCATTTCTTTAGGATAGTTAATAGTAATTCAAAGTCTTTCAATCGTCATTATGTAACGTGTACATTTTGGAGGAAATTCCTTCATCTGTCCACATTGGGACACCCACAATGCTTTATGGCAAATTTTATTTTTAGATCATAGACACAAAAACACCACAAGTGCAACATGCTTGACTTTATTAATGTCATAAATCGGCACTCATAGATGGCCAATCACCACTCATATAGGTTAATATTTCCAGTGATAGTTATGGCACTACATGCATTCAGCGAAGTAGTCGGAGGCGTTCTTATTGCTGCACTGTGGCTGGAAGATGAGCCTGATCCTGCAAAGAAACAGAAGAGATCAACAATTCATTCACACGAGTATTCATTTCATGATGAATAGTAAATTAATTAAAGGCAGGGTTGTTTTTCAAAAATACATTTTCTATCTTTTTTTTTTTGGCATGTATGCCTTTATTTGATAGGACAGCTTGACATGAAAGGTAATGACATGCAGCAAAGGGCCTCAGGTCGCTGCTGCGAGGACTGAGCTTCTGTAACCTACATGGTGCCCCAAAAATCCATTTTTTTATATATTGTTTGAAATGGTCTTTACACCCCGACAGAAATAAATAACTTATGGGCTTTGAAAAAGGTGCAAAAAGATCTGTCATCTGTAGTTGCTGTAATCCAACGCGGTCTCACGGCAGTTGGTGAAATGGACACGTTATTTTTAATCTATTGATTCGTGTACACGGACACGTTCATCTCGTTTTGTTCGTGGTGGTGAGCACGTAATGGGAAGCATCTATACGGAGGTTGGGTTTAGGAAAAGAAGAACGGGGAAAGGACACGTCACACGCCGGGACACGATCCGCAGTCTCTGGGGGACTCAACAACGGGGAAATGAAACGCTACGTGGGAGACAGCCGCGGGTCTCTGGGGGACGCGCGACAACAATGGGACGGTTGTGTTTAGGAAAAGAAGAACGGGGAAAGGAACCGGCACACAAGTCTACCAGAGAATGGAGGATAAAACTCAGCAAAAGTTGCCACTGCCGCCATGTTTCCCTGTTGGACAGGTACGGATTTTGTTTATTGTTTCCACGAAATGTCTCGTGCACGTCAGGTGTGTGGGTCGGTGCCTCGAGGAGGAGATGCTACTTTCAAATCTTGCTAGCTTTTCAACATTACCAACCGTGCCTGCGTTTAATTTCTTGCATTTAAAAAGGCAAATTACCAAAGGTTGTATTATTACATGCAACACATAGACTACATGAAGATATAACTTACATTCTTATTAACTCGTCACGGTTGGCCGCCCCGAAACCATTTTCACTGTGGAAATATTCACAATAGAAATAAATTCATATTAACAAAGATAAGTAGGGAATGAACCAAGGCACTGCAAAACAGATAAATAAAAAAATACAGCAAAGTCAACATAAAATAACGTACAATAGCCTACATTTAAAAAAAATGTTACTGTCCAAAGGGTTTCTGTAGGGTTGTAACGTCGCCAGTATGAGCTGCAGACAAATGACTGACTTTTATTTCTATAAAAATTTCTATAAAAAAATAATAATTCGATTTTTAAAACAAATCCCACATTAAAATAACTAAATGAATAGAAAAGAAATCCCTTCAAATAAACAAATTAAGAAGACGTAGTGACGTCTGAAGTCAAACAAGTGAAATCAAAAGCAGATTGCGCCCTAGGCTGTTTAAAAATGGCATTTTTTCTATCTTCTATCATCTTTTTTTACATTTGATGCACGCTGTAAAGTAATTTAAAAAATGAACTTACATAAGTTGGCTGATGACCTTAAACACGCAGCTGATGTCGTTGTGTATGTCTCCATCAACAAAGTCTGAAAAGAAAACAAGGTCACTGGTTTAAGGCAAAGATGAAAAATGATTTGACTTGAGTAAAAATTGTTAGGCTTGTCCTTAGTGAGCTGTTGTTAATTGTCTGAGCCGTCACATAAACGCATCTGACACACACACACACACACACACACACACACACGTGATTTGCGTGTGTGTATGCGTACAACACCTGTTTCTAGAGCAGTTGTGAAAAGTAACTAAGCACATTTGCTCAAGTAGGCTACTTAAGTACACATTTGAGATACTTGTACTTAAGTCTTTTCTTTCCACGCCACTTTCTACTTCTACTTATCCGACAGCTTTTGTTATTTTACAAACTAAATGTTTGCACACAAAACATATGCAGTTTGTAAATTAGATATTTATTTACCGTAATGACGCTCACTTTTTGTCAGCTAAAGCTAACTGTAACGGCAGTCACGTCGCAGTGCTCTGTACCTGGCTCCCAGTCATCTTCTGTCGGCTAAATGTAACTGTAAAGTCTGCTAAACTTAACCATCATGTGACCAGCCGGTGGTCGCCCAATTTTGTATGATATCAAACCAACATGTTCATGAGAATGTGTTGAGATACAAAACAAACAGAAAGTGAACTCACTGTTGCAGTCCGTCTCACAGATGTTTGGTGACGGAGTCGTGCCGTCGCTGCAGACCAGGTGATTGCTGAGCTGGAAAAGACCGTATAGCATCCAGACCGACTCGTCCTCTGTCTCGTTGCTTTCCACGTGTGGAGGTCTGGTAGGTGGTGGAGGGCGGGCGAGCCGTCGCACCCGGCTGGAGCGTGTTGTAAGGTCCTTGCTTACCACTTGTGGAAGCCTTGTGCGCGGTGGATGTTCAGTGGCTGGTGGAGGTTTGGTGGCTGGTGGAGGATGCCCATGGCCAGGGGGTGTTGTAAGGTCCCCAAACTCTGCCAGTTCGAACATGCCTGCATGCCTCTTCACCATAACGTGATGTTTCACCTGGCTGGGGGGTGTTGTAAGGTCCTTGCTTACCACTTGTGGAAGCCTTGTATGCGGTGGATGTTCAGTGGCTGGTGGAGGTTTGGTTGCCGGTGGAGGTTTGGTTGCCGGTGGAGGCTTGGTTGCCGGTGGAGGTTTGGTTGCCGGTGGAGGTTTGGTTGCCGGTGGAGGTTGGTTGCCGGTGGAGGCTTGGTTGCCGGTGGAGGCTCGGTGGCTGTTGGAGGTTTGGTGGCTATTGGAGGCTTGGTGGCTGTTGGAGGATGCCCCTGGCCAGGGGGTGTTGTAAGGTCCCCAAACACTGCTTGCCTCTTCCCCCTACTGTGATGTCCGCCCCTGGGAGTCAACTCGGTCACCGCGCTGGTGTTAAAACCTGACGCAAGCTCCGCGTGACACACAACTGAAAGCAGGGGAGAGAAGAGAGAGACAAAAACTTTCACAAAACTCCTTTTACAGACTATTCATTTTTCTCTGAATATTCATGACCCCCAGAGGATGGTTCCTAAAGACTCCCTGACCCAACATCAGTCCAAAACGTCTACTCGTATACAAGACATATTAAAATTAGGGCTGTCAAATTGGAACGCAAATTCCTTTTTACGCCACTAATTACTTTCACGCACGATTAATGCACGTGCGTTTTGAGATTTGGGCCTTGGGCCGCTCTGTAGTTAGGACAATAAGGAAGCAATGCAGCAGTAATATTGTGGATTGCTAGCAGAAACAAACCTTCTTGAGTAGAAATGGATAAAGAAAAAGGTCTTTTGAACAGCAAGTTAAATTTCAAAGCCCTTCCAGATTGTTCTTTCGACAAGACTAAAGTTATTTGCATGTACTGTTGATGTGAACTGAGTTAGCGCCGGTCTACGTCAAGTCTTAAATACCACTTGAGCATTAAAAACTTGAAAAATATCTGCTAGATGCTCCACTTTCTTCACCAGTGTCTAACTGTGTCCGTCTGCTAATGGTACATTTAGAACACACAGAAAAGGTGTGATTAATTTGCGGGTGAATTTTGCCATTGGCGGGTATAACTGTCTATCTTCCTGCCACGTTGGCGGGTAGCCAATGAAAAAATTAGTTGTTTTTTGCCACTGATCTTTCACATTTCAACCAAGTTCGCCATTTCCTTGGATTCAAGCTCAAAAATGTTTAGTGGGGTGAAGAGGCCGGCCGAAACAAGCAACCGACAAAAAGGTGAGTATAGGCGACCATCTGAAAACAAAAAATGTAGCCGGTGAGAAGCTTAGTAGGGGAAACTATTATGTGTTAATGACTCTCAGACCCATTGACTGTGTTTTGTAAAATCATATGATAAACAGCGTTAAACAGCAAAAATAAGACGATGGATGGGATTTGGTACCGTTTGTCTAGTTCATTCAGAAGCTTCTTGAAGCCTTTTTTATCCACCGTGTGGATGGGCATCATATCTTTGGCCAAATGATACGTTATCTCATTGGTGATTTCGGTATGTCTCTTCGAATTTTTGTCGTACTTTGTGCCACTAGCAAGCACACTCGCTAGCGAGGCTTGTTTGGCATATTGGCATATTAACTGCAACAGTTTTTTTTTTTTTTTTGGGATAGTATCATGCACTCATGAGTCGTTCCGTTTAGTTGTCTCTATCTATTTCTTCATTTACACTGTCACTCTGTTGAAATATGCCCACGTCACGTGGTACGCTCCATAGGGTTTGTCACGTAGTGGACCTGTGCAACATGTGCAAGAGGCACGCTAACTGGCCAATTAAACAGGATCATTACAGCGTTTCAAGCTCTAAATCAAACACAACTAAGCCACACAGCCAACGGACGGGACGCAGCACTCTACAAAATAAACTAAATATTGCATACTTATTTTGACACTTTTGCTATAATATTGCGCAACTGGAGTAAAAATTGTTAGTCCTTAGTGAGCTGTTGTTAATTGTCTGAGCCGTCACATAAACGCATCTGACACACACACACACACACACACACACACACACACACACATGATTTGTGAGAACAATGCTCGTGCGATTCCTGTATTTCACCTTTATCAGGCAAATAATAATGGGCTGGTTAAAAGCCACTGTGGCTATTGAGTTTTAAAATCCACCTGCCAGAGTGGCTGGTGGCCAAAAAAGTTGACTTCAGGCCCTGACTGGAACACTTAGTTTTTGGTTTAGGTTAAGGTAAAAAAAAAAAAAAACACTGTTCAGTTATTTAAAAGGCAAATTTAAAAGGAATAAAAGTGTTTAAAAAGAGATTAAAAGACCCACTGGACAGGACAGAGACAGTGGGAGGTATATTACTTAAGTTCTCCCCAATCTCCCCTCTATATATATATATATATATATATATATATATATATATATATATATATATATATATATATATATATATATATATTTTATACCCAAAAGGTTAGTGAAACAAGTGCTTGGATAAAAGTGCTAAAAAACAATAAATAACAACATATAAATTAATAACAGTTCATGTGATAAAAACACTGTTAATCATGCATAAAGGGGGGGTCTATGTATTTATATATGCCTAGGCAAGCAATTCAATATATAATAATAATAATTTGTTGTGAAAGTCACAACCGGTACTTACTCTTAGCCACTAAGTCCATAGTCAGTCCTTGCTGCTTTACGTCCTCCGTCAGGTCCTGAAACGCCTTCATTAGGTCACATTTGGACACAAGCTGTCCTCCAGCAAGACCGCAGCCCAACGCTGAAAAGAGAAATGCCACAAGTAGCCTCATCTTGACTGCAGCTCTCTGAAAAACCTACGTGGCATGATGTGTGTGTATATATATATATAGTCTGTAGATCCTCCGGTGGCGAATCACAGAGAACCTGAGTCTTTTGTTCTCCTCAGATAAAGGTCACTCCCTTGGTGCTTAGAAACACGACTTAGGAAGTGCACAATGTTGTGCCAAATCTCATAGTTAGCTTTGGGTTTCTGAGCTCTAAAGAGGTCAGGGGAGGGAGGGACGGCCAAATGTAAATAATACTTGAAAACATCTTTTCTCATTTACAGGTTACGCCTTCGTCCTGTTGAATAGACCAGACCCTGAGACAGTTTATCGTCTCACGTCATCATACGGTCATTTATAATTTCAAAGGATCGGGTGTCATCCCCGGCAGTGAAACCACAGTGATATGAGCACATTGAGTCTCCTGAGCACAGATATTATGTTGAGCCCAACAAAGGAAACAACAATACCAAGAGCACCAAAACGGGAACAAGAAAGGTGAGCAGGAGAACACTCAATTTCAGTGAATAAGTTTTCCATAAAGGTTACTATTACTAAAACTGTGTTTTAAAGTCCACACCCATCTAAAGTAGTGCTCCAGGCTGCATGTAAAGGACAGAATGTATTGCATAGAAAGTAAAAGAAAGTGATGTCCAGAGAGACTCCTGCTGATATTCAGTATCATACGTTCCTACCCTCACCTATGGTTATGAATAAGGGCCGGTTCACATTGTACGCGGCATGCGCTGTGCTCGCCGCTAGGTTGTCCTATTCCCAACTATATTTGTTGTGCTCGCCGCCGGGCTCAGCACAAATTTACATGCAGCAATGTTTGAATGCACGTCACGTCTGCGTCCGGTGTTTACATGCGACATTGTGTAGGATACACAGTAGTGATTTAGTGGAGACGATGTTTCTGTCTTTGAAACAAATGAAAGCCTCGGCACTTGCCCTGGTTGTGAGGAGAAGACAGAGGAAGGCAGCAGGAAAAAGGGTGTGGGTGCACGAGACCCTCAGGTCCAGAGAGCAGTTGGGGGAATTCCGGCTGGTGAAGGAGCTCCGCTTTCACTGTGACCGGTTCCAGGGGGACTTTCGGCTCAACAGGGAGCAGTTTGACAGTCTGCTGACGAGAGTCGGGCCTACGATTTCCCGGATGCGAACAACATTTCGAAAGTCCATTTCTACAACGGAGCGTCTGACTATTTGTCTCTCCCTGACGTGTGGCTCCAGACAAGACAGTATGGAAAAGTACTTCCAAGTCTGCCCCTTCACCACTTTGTTGTCTCCTCTTCTTTATGTATCTGTCCCTTAGGTTCTTTCACCTTTTCTTACACTCCTCCTCCTAAATAGATGAAGGAATGTGGATTATTTTCATTTCTAAATATAATGTTGCATTTCAACACTATGTGTCATTGCATGTTTATATACTTAAGAGGTCTGCAGTCATTGCAGTTGGGTATAATAAACCTAAGATATGAGCCTACATTCATACATGCGTCATTCATTCTCTGAAAAACACTGTGTTTAATGCATATGTGCAATTAATTCCTCCAAAACTGGAGCTTACACATTTGGAAATGGGTAGTTATTCTGTGTAAAGGCCATATACCTACCTATATACCTATATGTGAACTCCAACGAAAACGAACATGACTTGTGTCAATCAGTCCAAACATATTTTACATCATATAAACATACACATAGAATAATATTATTATTGTGTAATAACAACAGAGTGTAAATTGTAATTTCCCCATTGGGGATCAATAAAGAGTATAAATTATATTTTTATTTTATAAAAAAACTAGAAATATATCCTACAAATACCTGTATGGAGCTGTATAATCAACTTGGTATTTGGTTTTCGCAGCTCACAACAGTAGGCTACAGTTCTTCTCAGCTGCTTTGGCACATTTCTCAGATCAGAGATGACAATAATGTGTAACTTTGTCACACAGGGAATAGTGCTCCCTTTCATGTGCATTGTTCATTAGACTACTTACAGAGTGAACTGTTAAATATGGACAACACAAAGCAGTTTCACTATCTTGGTATAAACAATGGCGTAAGGACTTGTCAGTTTGATTCATTGGTATAAATACTTGCTTTGGACACAAACAAAAGATTTCCAGCAAGATACACGATTTTTCACTTTGCGGTGCAGTTTATACCAGTTGTTTTAAGAAATGCACTCACTGATTTGACAAATGCACCAAAGTAACTGAGGAAAAATGTAACACAGGATTGTATTTCAGTGAAGACGTATATGTTGATTTCACATAGCTAAAACAAACCTGAATGATTGAAATTAAGAGGCTACAATAATCTCCACAGCTGGCATGCCTGTTATGGTGAAATATGCTTCCACAGCATAGTTCTGCGTCCGAGGTCTCTGTACGACCTCGAACTTGTGTCGTAGCCTATACAGCTCTGGGAGATCGCTGACTGCCAAAGTCAACCTCTCGCCCATGTTCCGTTTGTGGATCCACGTGTATTCTGTGTTTTTTGTTGTTGTTGTTTTTCCAGACACTTGAATGCACGTCACAGCAATGCAATGCGTCAATGCAATGTGTGCTGTGCTTTGCTCAGTGCAGCGGCAGACCAGTTCTTGCTCGTGCAAGCCATTGACAATAATAGGTTTTATAGCACAGCGCTGCCGTTTGCGCGTACAATGTGAATGGCCCTTAAGGGTGGGACAACATAGCGATTTGGCAATATGTCATTGTCCTTCATGCGATATGAGAAGTGATGCGCTGGTGCCAAAAATCCATATTTTAATTAATAAAATAAGGTGCTTTAAATAGATTTCCCTGCTCCCAGCTTGGCTAGTCATAGTTTTACAGTAAATCACTAGGATTTGCATTTTTTTATGTGCTTTTTAGAAAATGAAAATGAATTTTTTTTATTATCATATCAGTAGTTGGTTGCTCTATAGCTCTGTAATTTTAATTTACAAACTGAAAAACTTGTGCTGCAGAATTGTGCTGTTTTCTAACAGTTAAGAAAATGCCAAAATGTACGCACAGTATCGAAATATATTGCAATATATTGAATCGTGACCCATGTATTGTACTAAATCGTGGGTACAAATGTCAGAAATGGGTTTCCTCAGGAGGGTAGCTGGCGTCTCCCTAAGAGAGAGGGTGAGAAGCTCAGTCATCCGTGAGGAACTCGGAGTAGAGCCGCAGCTCCTTTGCGTCGAAAGGAGCCAGTTGAGGTGGTACAGGGCATCTGGTAAGGATGCCCCCTGGGCGCCTCTGTACGTCAGGCACGTCCAGCTGGGAGGAGGCCTCGGGGAAGACCCAGGACTAGATGGAGGGACTATATCTCCACCCTGGCCTGGGAACAGCTCCGGATCCCCCCAGTCAGAGTTGGTTAAAGCTTGATTTATGGTTCTGCATTGAATCTACGCCGTCGGTATGTACTTAGGTACGCTTGGATATAGGCCGCATGTCGTAGCCTGACTACAACTGATCCAATTTGTCATGCAAAAGTTCTCTTCGAAGCAATCAGACATTCTCGTCTGAACGGACTTAGTGCAGGGTTAGTTACTTACTGCAATAGAGGTCTACTAAAGAGGTTATATGAAAACCTGTGTAGCATTAGCTAGCATGTTAGCATGTTTGCCAAGCCAGTATGAAAAGTCTATTTATCTCACACTGTCTGCCTGAATATACCTGTATTCAGCCTCTGTCTGAAGCGCTCCAGTTTTTCGCGCCTGTCTCTTTCAGCCACACTCCTGAAAAAGCCCAGTCTGCTGTGATTGGTCCGCCTTTCCAGGTGTTCCGCATCTGCGCTCTGAGTCTCTGCACCGCCATTGCAGCCGGAGAATGACTGTAACGGCACTGTAGCAACACTTTCTACATAGTATATTTGCGACATCACAACCGTACAGAAGTGCTGATGGCTCGTTTAAAGGCACAGTTTCTGAATACGGCTGTGTGCATTTCTCTGTGGATTGAGCATTTTCATACATTTACAGTATTTATAAAGCACCTCAACCTGCTTTTATAATAAATAAATAAAAAGACATTGAAATCTCACTTTTTACAATATGGGACCTTTTGGAGTCATTTCACTGGCAACCAGTGTTTGATGCTGTGGGTAGTAGTTAGGTGTGGACTAACTGCGACGGATGTGTTGCGCACATCAAGGTCAACAGAATTTTGCCCTGGGAAATGTGAAAACATGAGATGGTGTTTGAGTTATTTTGTTTTGATTATAGTTTTTGTTATAATGTGAAAATAAACAGATTAACATATCCAACTTAAAGTTGTGGATTTTGGACAATTATTTGTGTGAGGAATAGGAGGATAGGCTACATTACCGACCACAACAAATGTGCATCAACCAGGACCTTTAAAGTAATTAATGTAACGGACGTTCATTAATATCAAAAAGTTACGCACTAAAGCTTTAAAATATGTGATCTGAGGCTGATCACTTCCTCTGGGTGAAATAACAAAATGTACCTATCTTTTTCTCATGCTAGTATAGCCTGATAAAAGTATCAAACCACCAGAACACAGGAAATGACATCTGCTCTGTTGCTCGGGCGCCGGGATAGCTCAGTTGGTAGAGCGTGCGCCCATATGTAGAGGTTTACCCCTCGACGCAGCGGGCCCAGGTTCGACTCCGACCTGCGGCCCTTTGCTACATGTCATTCTCCCCTTTCATGTTTTCAGCTGTCCTATATTAATAAAGGCCTAAAAGTGCCCTAAAAAATAATATATAAAATGAATTACTTCATTGCTGAAATGTGTCATATAAATAGTTATTATTCTGATCAGAAAAATATTTAGTCAGTGTTATTATACAGAAACATGTTCTCAAACACAAACCATGACTTGCAAAATATGTTTATTGGAAAGTTACAGATAGCAGAAGATGCGAAAATCATTTTTAGTTTTTCTCATTGAAATAATCACTTTAAAGTAGATTAAAGTGGTGAAACCATATCATCAAAAATATTTAAAGTACTGAGATACATTTGTCAGTTCAACTGACAAATTCACCCAAAAAGGAACTGAAATAAGATAACGTTATTATAGAAATCTCACAGGTTGATTAAAATGAAAAACTGGGACATGCTCCACAATGTTTGAGATGAAACCATGAGGGTCAAAGGTCACATTGAAGGTAGAAGAAATGATTGTTGGTGTGAGCTTCAGCAGCAGGTGGAAAACGGGTCAGCTGCTCATTTACACTCATCAAAGTAGTTCTTGGTGCCAATTTGGCAAAGACGAGAGGCGGACTTCAAAAACAACCTATTGTGACGAAGAAACGGTGAAACAATGTGTTAAAACAGCAGTTATTAATTTGTCAGTAAGCAGCACACGGTTCCATAACTGTAATGTTTCTTTACTCTTCATTGTTTGACGTTAAATGCCTGCACTTATATTTAGTTTAATTATCTTTCCTGGCTGGATACAGTGATATCATGACTTTGCGTAAACGTACACGCCCCCTTTCTTAAGCCAAATGGCGTGTTATCTGTACGCTTTTTTAAATGCGTGTATGTCTACGCTGTATACAGCGGACATAAACATACACGCCACTTTCTACAAGTTGGCTTTAGTAAAAGAGGAAAGCGACGGTTGAGTTTAGGAAACGTGACGCGCGGGACACGAAGGAAACGTGACACGCGGGACACGATCCCCGGTCTCCTGGGTGAAAGTCGTGTGTTTGACCCTATCCACCACCCCGACCAACATCCCTACGTGGTTTTTCAGCCTTTCATGCTACTCGCTGCGGCGTAAATTCACACACAATCGCAAGGTAATGTAAGTCAATGGAGGCCAAACGGCGTTGATAAACACGCTAAAAAGTGAGTATGCGTCTTGATAACACGCCAATAATGGCGTACGAATTGGCGTGTCATACATACGCCACTTATTGAGATCAGTCTGGAATTTCTATACAATATAATCTTCATTGTGACTTCACTTGATCTGTATATAAACACTGTATTCAGCAATAGTTAACTGTGATTTCATGTATTTTTATGTAGCATCTTAAATCCTTATTGTTAAAATAATGATTCTATGTGAATACACCAGGCTCAACACCACGTGTGCCACTCCACTTTGTTTACGTTTTCAACGCTATGAATGAACTCCATTTGGCATTTTGCCCCCTAAATGTGAGGATATAGCCCTGTATATACTGACCAGCTATAACTTTGGTGGCAATTGTGTAAGTCATGGCTGATAAATGCTACCAGAGATGGCTGGTTTAATATCTGCATAGCAAAGAATTCAACTTTGACACACAAACACAAATATGACTTACCTAAGAAGGGTGTGTATATATATATGTAAATGTACAGTATGTATGTATATGCTGTAAATACACCTCCCATTGCTTATAAAATAACTTATTACACTGTCCATCTATAGCAGTATCATTTTAACTTTGCTGTACAGAAACTTACCTCCACTGATCAGTCTTCACAAAGCAAGCGATGTCATCCATAATGTTGTCATCAGTGAAGGCTTCAGGAGGAAAAAGAACAGTTTTTAAAATGCAAAAGATCTCATTTAAATAATCATCATGTCTGTATGTGTCGGGTTCAAAGACTCACCATCGCAGGTTGTGTTGCATTTGTTTTTGGAGGAGCGATAACCAGAACTGCAGAAGGTCTCGTCAGACAGCTGGAAGAGCCCGTAAAGGCCGAGAGACGACTGCTCGCTCTCCTCACTGGATTGGTCCTCGATGGATCGCTTCTTACGTTTCCCACCTTCCTCATCCTCGTCTTCATCCTTGTCATCACTGTCTTCATCCTCATTGGATATGCTGATCGCCACCATGCTGCTCTCCTCGCTGCTCTCATCACTGCTCTTCTTGCTGCTCATCACCTTGCTGCTCTCCTCGCTGCTCTTCTTGCTGCTCATCACCTCGCTGCTCTCCTCGCTGCTCTTCTTGCTGCTCTCCGCCTTGCTGCTCTCCGCCTTGCTGCTCTCCTCGCTGCTCTCCTTGCTGCTCTCCGCCTTGCTGCTCTCCGCCTTGCTGCTCTCCCCGCTGCTGGCCTCGCTGCTCTCCTCGCCGATAGTCTCTTCAGACATCTTGAAGATCCCGTAAAGGCCGAGAGACAAACTGCTGCTCTTCTTACTGGATCGCTCCTCACTGGGGTCCATCTCTGCCGAGTCAGACTCCTCGCCGGTCACGTCACGCTTTCTTCTGTTTATGACTAGGGTTGAATTTGTGGCATCTGTTGGGATTGGTTGGGTCGTAGTTGTGCGTTTGCCGAACACCTTGACCATGTTGGTGTTCAGACGGGACCGGCTGTTGACCTCACAGATAACTGCAACAAACAAGCCATGCACGCAGATGGAGGGAAGCAAAGAAGAAAAAGAAGAGAAGTTTAATAAAAAAGTGATAGTCAATAAGTGGAATATTGTCTTTGTAGTTGTTTTGTGTCTCTTTTTGGTCGCTCTGTCTCTTTTTTTTGGTAGTTTTGTGACTCTTTTATTCTCCTCACCTATTGCCAGGTATTCCTCCTTGAACTTTTGAAGCTGTGGCGGTAGCGTGATCGCCTGCTCAAGCTTTTCTTTCAGCTCACATCTGGAGACGGTCCGGCCCTCGGACAGGCTGGGCACCAGAACGGCCACCGCCAATACCACCAGCAACCCAAACTTCATGTCAACGGTTTCTGTGGGGAAAACATCATCAGGGTTAGAGGAGGATGATATTAGGTGAGTCACCCGGTGTACAGTTTACCTCAACCAATGCAAATAAGTGTTTTTTGCAGGGGCGAAGCCAAACGTTGTAAATATTCTGAGCTCAGCCCAAACCTAGCGAGGGTCCGGGGCAATGCTCCATAAACGACAGAGAGGTGCATTATTTTTCAAGTCATTTGATAACAGAGTGCCTAAAAATCTGCGCATCATTTGCAAAAAACACGATAGTGATATACAAGACATAAAATTATCCAGAGCCTACCTCCTCTTTTGTATCTAACCGTTTTCCAACTGTCTTCATTATTCTGAAACCAGAACACATCTAATGTTGAGGATTTTCCCTCCTGCCACCTAAAAAGTGTAAACATTATTTGTGTCTTTTTCAAAGTTTCCACTAATTGCAACGAATAGCTATCTAAATAATATTACATTCTTTAAAAAGTTTTCAATAACCATTAACAAGGTTATTATAAGTATCAGTTGCAACTTTATAATAGCTATCCAAATAATGCATAGTTTATTCAACAGTAAATTCATTATAATAGATACAATGTTATGTTTTCAACAATAAACTGTTAAAATAACAAATGATAACATTACTAATAATTAGTTTAGCTACAAGTTACGACATAACATTTATTTGGAGTGAGAGAGATATGTTATGGCCTTGATAATATTGCTGTTGCTGTGTTTCTTATTGCATAGCTGATAATGTGTGCAGATTTTTTAATATTACATGTGCATGTTCATATTCCTGATGTTTTAGGGCAATCTGCCAGCTACGTGCAATCGCCAAGAAACAAAATCATCATCAAATAAAACTGTTCATACAATATAACAAAAACAGCACTGACAATATGGCAATACAAACAATCATAACAAAAAAAAGATGTTTCTTACGGTTCGAACGTTGTTCCAAGTAGAGTATAAACTTTCTTTGTTGATGGAAGTTTGCAGCTCTGTGTCTTCAGACAGAAAAATCTGAGTTTATATATCATGACTTCAAGCAGCGGACCGCCTTGTTTTATGAGTTATAATGGCTCGTTTACCCAAAAGCTCCAAAAAAAAGTCATTGTGACTCAACACAGTTTCTGTGTCCATTGTGAAAACATGGGAGTTCATCTTTTTTTTAACCTACAGTGCCATCAGAGACTGTTCACCTGATCCGTGACATTTACAGCTTTTGTTGTCTTCTCATCGCTTTACACGAAAACAGAGATTTAAACTGATCACAGGGTTTCATTTACAGCTTTTGTTGTCTCCGTGATGATTTCCAGCCAAGAATACGAATCACGATCCCAATCACACAGAAATTTAAACTGATCACAGGGTTTCATGTGTCTCGTCTCCTGGTGTCATATCTTTAAATCCTTACATCGGTTACCTGTCTGTCACAGAATTCATTTTATAAATCACTGAATAGCTTTGCCTCGTCCGATCTGTCGGACATGGTTGAGACATCCGTGCCTGCTCCGTCCCTCAGATCCTTTTAACTCCAACCTCCTGATTGTTCCTGAGGTCAGAACTCAAAGGCACGGAGAGATGTAACGGGGGGTTCACTTCTCTTCTTGACTATATCGTTAATAATGTCCCCGTTAACACTTTTGATTGCCCTTGATGGTAGTCATTGTGTGGTGTGATAGAAGTAGACTAACGTATGACAGTTAGACCCCAACAGAAGAAGCACAGACAGCTCCGATGTCGTTGATGATTTATTTTTAATAAAGTGCAATTTGAACAATGTGTCTCAGTTTTCAACTAAACTGGTCAGGATCCAACAGATATGAGTCTGATACCAGAAGAAGAAGAATGCAACAGTTGGGTGACACACGGGACACGACCCCCCGGTCTCCTGGGTGAGTCCTGTGTTGTTTGACCCATCCACCCCTCCAACCAACCTCCCTATGCGGATTTTCAGGCTTTCATGCTACTCGCTACGGTGTAAATTGACACGCAATCGCAAGGTAATGTAAGTCAATGGAGGCCAAACAGCGTTGATAAACACGCTGAGAAGCGATTGTGTCTTGATAACACGGCAAAATGGCATGTTATCAAAATGAATTGGCGTGTCATTGTCTCTTATTGAGATCAAACAGTTTATTAGTAGGTCAGAAATGTGCAAATAGACAGAGTTGGCAGGTGCGGGAGGGGGGGGAAGAGTCCAGGGGTCTCATTTATAAAATTGTGCGTAGGATCCTTACTAAAAGTGTACGTACTCCCAAAAGCCAAAAATGGCATACGGCAAAACAAAATTCAGATTTATAAAACCGTGCGCACGCACATCTGTAAGCAATGTTCCCTTTATAAATCACAGATTACCCAAAAGTGTGTGTATCTGGATCAGCCTCTTATCCCGCCCTGTACACGCCCATTTTTAACCATAAATAGTCAATGCAAAGCACCTCGTGAATGCTGATCAGTGTATGAATGACACTGGCAGTTGTTACAGGAATCATGACGACTGGCAGAGAAAAAGCAAAAAACTTCTCAGACGTTCAGGAATTGCTGCAAATTGAGTTATAATGTCGGCCTGTTCTTGTGTAGGAAACCTGATCTATAACTACATATATTAATAATAATACGTCCAAAACGGCAGGCATTACGGCACTCTGGGACAGCTTTGATATACCAGACGTATATAATAAGATTTAACAGAACTATATATTGTATCCAAACAAGCCTTATTGATAAAGTTGAAGATTATATATAATATTTATAAAAAAAACAACACTTAGCTGTCTGACATTTCCCTCTGATTGCCAAAATCACAGCATTAACTAGTGGTATCCTCCACCCCGAGATACAATTAAAAAACGAAATAAAGTCTAATAGGCAAACGCATTTCTTCATGCAGGTTTTGTTACGAACAGTATTAAAGTTTGGACTGATAACGAGGACATTAAGTATAACGATTGCGAGAGCCTGACGGCTGTATTTTCAGTCTTTGACATTTGATGATATATGCATAGTATTAAAGACAGATATTTAGTTATTCACACTGTGTTCTGCCGTTATCTAACCCTAGGGTATTTGATGCCATCCTGTATTCCATGCAGTCGGGCCATCTCCTCCTCCTGCGCTCCGTAGCGGACAATGTGACGGCGAGACAGCGCCGATTAAATATTAAGAACACATTTTTATTTAAGATTTGAGTTGGAGGTGTTTATGGAACAATTATCACTCAGTACAAGCGCAAATAACACTGCTGGAGTTAATCTTCATGGTAGTGTGGATGATATGGAGTGAAGAAATGTGCGTGAGGCATCAATACTTGAAAATATTACGAGTAATTGTTATTCCCACATTTACTTTCTGCAGTCTGACTTCAGTTCACCACCTCACCAACTGCGTCGCCAATTCCTATTTTGTCTCCAAAATGTGAGTACGCACAGGTCAGAGTTTGCGTGGAGGACCGCGCATTCCCCCGTCAGGTTTTTTTTTTATAAATCACAACCTTTGCGTGGGAAGTGGCGTACGCACATTTTCAGCCCTGTTTTGTGCGTACGCCACGTTTATAAATGAGACCCCAGGTGGGTTCCGGTACGGAGAACGGCTGGTTGGTGGTCTTGAATGGTCTTTCACCGAACAATGGTGAACTGGATGGTGTGGGACGGCGGTGGCTGACTACAGGACCGAGATCTTCGATTCCTCGACTAAGATTGAGAGGCAAACACTCAGGAAAGAGCAATAGGCTGGTATCAAATACGATATATACTGGTAGCGGGTAACATACACAGAGTACAACATAACGATCCGGCGGGGACTGGATGTCTGGCTGTTCCTAAGTACTGCCTTGACAAGCAGATGAGGTACAGGTGGTAATGGTAATGGTAACAGTAATGGACAATTCCGCCCCCAGCCTGTAGGGGGACCGAAGAGGAGAAGTGCTTTGGTGCCTACTGTAAAGGTGCTGTTGACAAGTAGCTAATGCTTGGTCTATAACGTTAGCTAATTCTTGGTGGGTAACTCTGGGCTAACCCACGAATTAATCATTAACGTTAACTGTATAGATAGATAGATGACTAATCTAATGGGAATTTAGCAAGCTATCACACCCCTGTCGGTCTGCCTCACTCTCCCGGCGCTGCAAGGCTTCAGTCGGGATGAGAGCTGACAACAGCCCTGACACGGGGACACATCCACAGTCAGGCCCCAGCCAGCTAGCAGCCAGCTAGCAGCCAGCCACTATCATTACAGCAATCCAAACCCGGTCAGCACTTAACTGACGCTAACGGCAGTTTACTGAACCGTCGGGGAAACGGACCCAGACACCCTAGTCAGAACAGCGGCCATTCGTAATGTTACACCTCCGTTAGCGTTACCGGTGTTCGTGCCTTAAATCTCCTCCCTGCCGAACATCCCCCCCCCCCCCACGCGCGTTTAGCTGTCTTTACAGTTAGCTAAATTTAGGGGATAAGGCACCAAAACAACTAATACTAATAGTAATTTAAAGATGTGGTAGCATTGGATTTGGACGGGAAGGATAACTCTGGAGTTGGAAGGGGTGTGTTGCGATTCTGCCTTCTCACACACAGGTTCGTGGATCTGAGTGTTGCGATTTCGGCTTCATATCGCATATCGTTACAGCCCTAGTAGTTAAATTTTTCGAGAGGTGCACGTCAGGCTACGACGTAGGGTCCATTGTCTCCACGTACCTGTGTACGTAGCTACGCCGTAGATTTTACACAGAAATATTGTCAATTAAACAGTCTAAATTGACCACTAACCGCCTTTTACATGGAATAAAGAAAAAGATAATTTCATGAAATTTCCAAATTTGTTAGTGAGGGACCGTTCGGTATTTATGGAATGGACCACCGGAGGAAAATAGGGGAGGGTCATGTCTTTTTAGTCTTTGTTGAGGGGAGGGTCATCCAACATTTTTTAGTCAAGGAGGGGAGGGGGGGGTCACCCACCCAACTTTTGTATTCATAAAAAAAAGCAACATTTCAAAGTGGCTTGTTTGGTGCATATTTTTCCATGTGTATCTCAGTCTCGGCCCTCCTTCGCTACCAGATGGGTCTGACCCATGAGTTTGCTGGGGGGCAGAGGGAGCACTGCCCCCCTGGTGGCTGAAACGGGTAATTGCATTGTTTAAAAAATGAGTGGAATAATTATATCTGACATGATCAGATATTTTATAAATATCTTAAATAACACAAAACAACTAAACGGTGGTAGGTAATGCATCAGATTTCATATTCTGCTTTAGTAAAAAAACATATTACCTGGCTGACGATGGGAGCAGCAGGACGTAAAAAAACGAAAGTTACTGTTGTACTATGTCTGGACATCTTGCCGTGCCAACGTTGCAATAAAGGTTTCCTAAATGCCATGTGTATAAATGTGATGTCAGCTTACTAATTTATTGCGGGTTTTGTGTAGATTTGGATTTTTATACGTTTATTCCACTTTGTTTAAACGGTGAAGTGGAGAGGCCTCGTTCACCTGTTTGGAGCTGGCTGGTGAATGTGACGCTCGTATCGTGGCTCGTATACACCGGGACCCTTTCTGTGGATCTACTGATCGCTGTAGATGACTTTTTTTCCGTGTCATTGGATTACGGCAAAATACAGATTTTTTTTCTTAACGTTTTATGGTGTGACTGCGTTGCGTTTGGAGAGGCATCTCAACAGACTGGAGGTCCAACACTGATTGTTCACCGTCTGTCTATTGCGTTCCAAAACAGCCGTGCCGCGATTGGATTTCATAAGGGCGAATTGTTAAATTGTTACAATGTCATTTAAAATCTGCTTTAAAAATAAACATGTTTTGGAATATAATGTTCAGCTTCTGCAGCTTTACCTATGTGCTAAAATATACAACGACTGAGGAAGCCTTGTGACGAGTCCATATAGCAACCAGTGTTGAATTGGTTATTTCCCAGTGTCCTTTGCTGAATGGTCTCAACGTTTTATTGTTTTATTTCATATGAATACTAGTTTACTAGAGGAGTAACTTAGTATTTGAAGTAATGCAAAGTGTGCATTTAGTTTCCATGCTTATTGTGTTTCCACAACGTTAGTAAATCTACTGAAATGGCCCCCCCACCATAACAGAGGAGTGTGATGTGTAAGATGAGAATGCAGAGGTTAACTTGTGTACCTCATGGCTGTAAAAAATCAAATGGCATCTGTATATCTTTACTAAGTGCAAACTAGCATATAAGGGGAGGGTCATGCCTCTTTTTAAAATCATTTTGTGGGGTCATAGAAAAATTATTACTGGCGAGGGGAGGGTCAAGTCTTTTTAGCCTAAAGGTCCCAAAACTCCTCCGGTGGCCCCTTAAATAAGTAATGAACAGTCCCTAAAGTCTTAACATTTAGCAGAATTTTAACATTTTTAACTTTGTACCATCCTTTTGTAACCTGGTTGACACCAGACCCTTCTCAGTTGTAACTGAGAGTGGGTCTGGGAAAGGCTCATTCCCAGCTCATTTCCAAAGGGTCGTCACCAACGGACGCTGCTCAAATGCCTCTGGGTGCAAGTGGATAGTCCTTCAACCAATCAGAGCAACGATCCGGGTGACGTAGCAGCGACAGCGGCGTCAACGGATTGCTGCGCTTTGGTGGCCGTCACGTTGAATGTAAACAAAAAGCTGCTTGCCGTCGCTGTCATGATTGTGAGTTTCTGTTATGTCCTGTTTCCTGTTTTATTTTGAAATCTGTTGTCTCCCTTGTCTTGTCTAGTTTACTTCCTGTCTTTAGTTTTCCCGTCCTTGTGATTGTCTTATGTGTTTCCCCTGTTTGCCTAGTGTCACCTGTCCCTTGTTAGTCCTCGTTACCTGGTTTATTTAGTCTCTGTCGGTTCATTGTATTCTGTTGTTGTGTTCTGTGAGTTTGTTCGTGTCTGGAGTTTTGAGATCCTGTTCTGTTGTTTTTTTGCCCGTTGCTTTCTGGACTTTTTTGGTATGTACTTCATTTTTGTTTAATAAATCACCTAAAACTGCATTTGGGTCCAAGCCTTTCCTGACAAACCGTGACAGTCGCTGCGCTATCGTCATCGTGTAAAGCCCGCCTTAAGGGTTGTGATTGGTGCCTCGATTTTTGGGGACATTGGAAATGGGTTTGAATGGGCTCTTCGCCAGACTGACTTGCAGAGCAAATCTCAAATTTGCAGGAAGTCCGTCAGGGTTTACCCAGGCTAATCTACACAGCAGTTAAACATAACTCGAACATATTAAGCAGCATTTCAAACACCATGAAAGTAAAAAACATTTCACCGACCATTCCCGTCTTTGGACTGAACCTATGAGTGAACTTGGAGCGTTTTCTCTCTGAAGTTTCTTTGTCTGAATGACTGAGAACCTCCGTTCCTTCACAGGTGCTCCAAATCAGGTGACAAGCAGCCGGTTTGCTGCTGCTGGTGCACATTTTGTGAATTCTCAGCACTTAAGACCAAAATGGCACTTTGAGAAGCTTAATAAATATATCCCGGACAGTTTTTTGTTTTGTAACCTTTATGTGCAAATTGGTCTGCTAACATTTTGGCCTGCTTTCCAAACTGTTGGTCTGTGTCACAAATACATCAAAGACGTTGGAACTGGCCAAAATGTATGTTGTTTTTAAGCCGACTAGGATGAAAGCTGTCTGCTTTTAGCACAGTCTGTCTGTTGCTTTTCTATATACTGTAGTGTGGAGCTGGCCATACATTTCTATGTATTACATAGCTGGGATTTTGATACCTTTTTGAGTGATATAGGCATATTGCGATGCCGCTAGAGCTGAGGTTTGCAGGTGTTACCATGGGTTACACGTCTTAACAGGCTAAGGAGGCTCTCAGGTAGTGACGTTTAACATTACAGCTCAGTCATCCGAAAAGATGCACACTACTGTTTATTTACCCAAAATGATGAACGATGGAATACATGTTTAGTATGCACTATATATTTTCCACACAGCCTGACTGTTTAAACGTTTTATGGGGGAATTTGAATAATGTGCTATATACTGTCATAAAGCTGCCTTGCCTTACAGTATGTTATGAGAATTAGTGATCTGATCAGAAGATTTAGGATTTAGTCAGTGTTTTTATAATAAACAGGTTCTCAATGTAAATAAATTGCTTAATAAGTTTATTGGAAAGTTACAGATAGCAGAAGATGCAAAAATAAGATACATTTGTCAGTTCAAGTTCTGGTGATTTTTGGGGGCAGATTCGCCCACAAAGGAACTGAAATAAGATAACGTTATTATAGAAATCTCACAGGTTGATTAAAATGAAAAACTGGGACATGCTCCACAATGTTTGAGATGAAACCATGAGGGTCAAAGGTCACATTGAAGGTAGAAGAAATGATTGTTGGTGTGAGCTTCAGCAGCAGGTGGAAAACGGGTCAGCTGCTCATTTACACTCATCAAAGTAGTTCTTGGTGCCAATTTGGCAAAGACGAGAGGCGGACTTCAAAAACAACCTATCGTGACGAAGAAACGGTGAAACAATGTGTTAAAACAGCAGTTATTAATTTGTCAGTAAGCAGCACACGGTTCCATAACTGTAATGTTTCTTTACTCTTCATTGTTTGACGTTAAATGCCTGCACTTATATTTAGTTTCTTAGTATCTTTCCAGGCTGGATACAGAATTTCTATACAATATAATCTTCATTGTGACTTCACTTGATCTGTATATAAACACTGTATTCAGCAATAGTTAACTGTGATTTCATGTATTTTTATGTAGCATCTTAAATCCTTATTGTTAAAATAATGATTCTATGTGAATACACCAGGCTCAACACCACGTGTGCCACTCCACTTTGTTTACGTTTTCAACGCTATGAATGAACTCCATTTGGCATTTTGCCCCCTAAATGTGAGGATATAGCCCTGTATATACTGACCAGCTATAACTTTGGTGGCAATTGTGTAAGTCATGGCTGATAAATGCTACCAGAGATGGCTGGTTTAATATCTGCATAGCAAAGAATTCAACTTTGACACACAAACACAAATATGACTTACCTAAGAAGGGTGTGTATATATATATATATATATGTAAATGTACAGTATGTATGTATATGCTGTAAATACACCTCCCATTGCTTATAAAATAACTTATTACACTGTCCATCTATAGCAGTATCATTTTAACTTTGCTGTACAGAAACTTACCTCCACTGATCAGTCTTCACAAAGCAAGCGATGTCATCCATAATGTTGTCATCAGTGAAGGCTTCAGGAGGAAAAAGAACAGTTTTTAAAATGCAAAAGATCTCATTTAAATAATCATCATGTTTGTATGTGTCGGGTTCAAAGACTCACCATCGCAGGTTGTGTTGCATTTGTTTTTGGAGGAGCGATAACCAGAACTGCAGAAGGTCTCGTCAGACAGCTGGAAGAGCCCGTAAAGGCCGAGAGACGACTGCTCGCTCTCCTCACTGGATTGGTCCTCGATGGATCGCTTCTTACGTTTCCCACCTTCCTCATCCTCGTCTTCATCCTTGTCATCACTGTCTTTATCCTTGTCATCACTGTCTTTATCCTTGTCATCACTGTCTTCATCCTCGTCTTCATCCTTGTCATCACTGTCTTTATCCTTGATATCACTGTCTTCATCCTCATCGGATTTGCTGCTTGCCGCCTTGCTGCTCTCCTTGCTGCTCTCCTCGCTGCTCGCTGCCTTGCTGCTCTTCTTGCTGCTCTCCTGGCCGACAGTCTCTTCAGACATCTTGAAGATCCCGTAAAGGCCGAGAGACAAACTGCTCTTCTTACCGGATGGCTCCTCACTGGACTCCATCTCTGCTGGGTCAGACTCCTCGCTGCTTGCATCACGCTTTCTTCTGTTGATGCCAGCTCTGGTTCCGTTTGTGCCTAGGGTTGAATTTGTGGCACCTGTTGGGATTGGTCTGGTGGTAGTTGGTGCGGTGGTCTTTGTTCCGGTGGTATTCAGTTGGATAGTTGTTGGTGCAGCGGTCGTTCCATTGACTCGTGGTGCGAGAGTGTCGACCGTAGTTGTGCGTTTGCCGAACACCTTGACCTGGTTGGTGTTCAGACGGGACCGGCTGTTGACCTCACAGATAACTGCAACAAACAAGCCATGCACGCAGATGGAGGGAAGCAAAGAAGAAAAAGAAGAGAAGTTTAATAAAAAAGTGATAGTCAATAAGTGGAATATTGTCTTTGTAGTCGCCTTGTCTCTATTTTTGGTATATTTTTGGCTTTTATTCTCCTCACCTATTGCCAGGTATTCCTCCTTGAACTTTTGAAGCTGTGGCGGTAGCGTGATCGCCTGCTCAAGCTTTTCTTTCAGCTCACATCTGGAGACGGTCCGGCCCTCGGACAGGCTGGGCACCAGAACGGCCACCGCCAATACCACCAGCAACCCAAACTTCATGTCAACGGTTTCTGTGGGGAAAACATCACCAGGGTTAGAGGAGGATGATATTAGGTGAGTCACCCGGTGTACAGTTTACCTCAACCAATGCAAGCAAGTGTTTTTTTTTGCAGGGGTGAAGCCAAACGTTGTAAATATTCAAAGCTCAGCCCAAACCTAGCGAGGGTCTGGGGCAATGCTCCATAAACAACAGACGTGTGCACTATTTTTCAAGCCATTTCATAACAGAATGCCTAAAAATCTGTGCATCATCTGCAAAAAACACGATAGTTTCCAAGAAATAAAATTATCCAGAGCCTACATCCTGTTTGATATGTAACTGTTCTCCAACTGTCTTATTATTTTTATTATTAAAATGTTATGTTTTCCACAATAAACTGTTAAAATAACAATAACTCAGACAGGAGAAGGGGCCAGAACACAGCGGCTGCTTTATCATTCCTTTCCCATTTTCTGACTTGTTGAAGTGATGTGTGTATCCCAGAACATAAGTTTAAACTATTCAGTAGCTTATTAAACTGTCATGGGCTTTACTGCCTCGTGATCTGTGTAAACGTTAAAGCTACGTTTATTCATATTTCAATATTATTGAAATATGAATAAACTGTACTGCTACAATGTGAATAAGTTTAGCCCGTGTTGAGACATGATATTTATTTGGAGTGAGAGAGATGTATTATGGCCTTGATAATATTGCTGTTGCTGTGTTTCCTAATGCATAGCTGACAGATGTGCAGATTGTTTATTACTTGTGCATGTTCATATTCAGGTTGTGTTAGGGCAATTTGCCAGCAACGTGAAATCGCCAATAAACAGACTAGCGCTGTGGAGCGTCGTGCTTACCTATTAAAGGTGTATTACACTGTTTGCTCCGTAATGGATATGTGTGCTTTAATAGATGTTGAACGATTTAAGAATAAAGTTTGATCATTTTGTTTATTCTCAGTTTGCGTTGCTGAGCAATATGTTACATTTATGTTAATTATTACGGAGAAATAAATGTAAATGTTAGTGTTTCTTGTTAGAAGCTGGTGGCATTTAGTTTTGGTAAATAAGTAGTAAGTCAGATACCTATTAATTTAACACACTTTTACTTATATCCGACATTAATGCACAAACAGTCATAAAGTAAATGTTGTACACAGCTTAAAGTAAGCAGAGACAAAAAACTGGCCCTAGGTGAATATATTGCTGATTTTAATACATCTTTATGAATAAATTAAGTTATTTTATAATCTTTCTGTGTTTTGTTCAGCTTCAAACAGAGTGGTGAGGTAAACAAACATGGCAACAGAACCAGTATTGAAATCCTCATCAAATAAAACTGTTCATACAATATAACAAAAACAGCACTGACAATATGGCAATACAAACCATTATAACAAAAAAAAAGATGTTTCTTACGGTTCGAACGTTGTTCCAAGTAGAGTATAAACTTCCTTTGTTGATGGAAGTTTGCAGCTCTGTGTCTTCAGACAGAAAAATCTGAGTTTATATATCATGACTTCAAGCAGCGGACCGCCTTGTTTTATGAGTTATAATGGCTCGTTTACCCAAAAGCTCCAAAAAAAACAGTCAGTCATCGTAACTCAACACAGTTTCTGTGTCCATTGTGAAAACATGGGAGTACCTACAGTGCCGTCAGAGGCTGTTCACCTGATCCGTGACATTTACAGCTTTTGTCGTCTTCGTATCGATTTCCAGCCACGATGACGCATCGGCATCACAATCACACAGAGATTTAAACTGATTACAGGGTTTCATGTGTGTCGTCTCCTAGTGTCATATTGTGTAAATTAGACCATGGAAACTATAGACCTGTTTCTATTCTGTGTAGTCTGTCAAAGATAATTGAAAAGATCATTTTTGAACAGATTGACAGCATCACACAATCTACTCTATGAGTTCCAGTCTGGCTTTTGTAAATCACATCCACTGACTCCTGTTTATTGTATCTAACTGACTACATCAGGAGGGAGGTAGATGAAGGTCATTTTTGTGGTATGGTCATGTTAGACCTACAGAAGGCCTTTGATACCGTTGACCATGGCATTTTGGTACGCAAATTAAAAGCCATTTGTTTTAATGACTTGGCAGTCAGATGGGTGAGTTCTTATCTGAAGAATAGGAAGCAGGTGGTGGATATTGGGGGAACAAGGTCTCAACCAGTGGTGGCTGCTGGTCTTTCAAAAGGGGGAAGCTCATTTTCGGCCTAAATCATAAAAATTGTTCATTTATTTATATTATTATGATATATATAATAATATACATTTTCTTTGTCACAGCACTTCCAGTCAGCCAGCTAACTTTGTCATACCAGGAGAGCTGAACAGACCTGTTACTTTGCCCTATCTTTTGCACTAAATCAATCTTAGGTGTTGATCTGCCCTGCTGTTTAATTCTAAGTTTCTCCTCGTAAGGAAGACTTTCAAATGGCTTTGCCAAAATCAGGTCGACAGTATTAGCATTGTCAGCCATAGTGTGCAGTTTGCTAGTTGGCTAGTTCACCCCTACAACACTAGCCTAGGTAAATCAAAGAGTATGTTTTTTGGCCAGAACGTGAAGGTTTCTGGACAAGAAAGCGATGTTAACTCTGGCAAGTGCTCTAATTCAGCCTTATTTTGACTATGCCTGGTGCTCATGGTACAATCGTGTCTTTAAGCAACTGAAACATAGGCTTCAGACTGCTCAAAATAAGGTTATAAGGCTTATTCTGAACCTCCCCATCAAGGCCGGATTAGTACCCCCAGGGCCCCTGGACGCTGAAGCTCATGGGCCCCCCTCCACCCCATAACACCCACACCCTCCAAAGGAGGCGATAAAAAAATCTATTGACAACCAGCAAACTACAGTCAGCTCGCTCACACACACACACACACGGTGTGTGATTTGACATGCCAAATCACTATTGGTCAAAAGATGAATGACTAGTCCAGCTGAGCAGGCATCAAGTATGCCTTTCCAGTTCAATAAACCAAGTACTGCCATCTGACTCACACATCACAAGACAATGTTACAATTAATTAAATCATACCAAAGCACTGTATGGCTCAAGACTATGGCGATATAGTATTCATTAAAAATCACCCAAGCAGAAAGAACAATAGTAATTCTGAAACGTGATTGACAATACAACCCAATCTGACCAGGGATCTGTTACAAATTAATTCCACTCTTTCAATCTCAACTCGTTCTTAGAAAACTGATCTTGTATCAGTATGATGTAAACAACCTGCTCTATGCCCACCCACCTTTACCATTAGCCAATCTACACAGTGCATGCGGCCTTCTCCCAATCATTACCTGTCCAGTCATCCAACTGACATATAAAACACACAATCACAAGACTTCATTTTTTGTAAACAACTTATTTTTATTCTGATTGGATAATTATCAAGACTTTGCTTGGGCCCCAAGTGCGCATGGGCCCCTGGGCCCGTGCCCATAATGCCCATTGGGTAATCCGGGCCCCATGATATCTCATTTTGAGACAATTGGGTGGTTAAAGGGATGGTTCGGAGTAATTTCACCGTAGGTTCCTTTGCACCATCACCTCGAGCCAAACAACCCCCCCCATAAGCTTTTTTCCCCTTGTTTGAACATTGGGTGAGTTAGCGCTATCAGCCTAATTATTATTGGGGTAATTTACGAGATACACTGTTGGTTCCATTGGCGCCTGCATTAAGCCATTCGGCTGACAGCGCTAACTCGCCCAATGTTCATCCAAGGGGAAAAAAGCTTCTGGGGGGAGTGTTTGGCTCGAGGTCATGGTGCAAAGGACCATAGGGTGAAATTACTCCGAACCATCCCTTTAAAAGTAGAAGATCGAGTCTCTCAGATTCACCTGTGCATGGTACATAGGACTGTGCATGGGGCTGTCCCATGGGGCTGGTACCTTAACCAATGGCACGCTGGCAATATATGTGCAAGAGAGTTATTGATGTGTTGAAATCATGGTTCACAGTTCACAGTTGCGCGACCTGTTATTTACGCTAGTTTGATTGACTTGTTTCCCCACCATAGACTGTATAAACACAATCCCCATCCGCGTGCAGCAAAGACCCTACTCTGCCTCGGCTCTGATTGGCTAGTAGGCTACTAGTAACGCTGCTGGCCTACGGGCTCGGTAGCGGGATGTCGGATTGGCAGGCCCGCTAGCTAAGAAAGCTAAAGTTAATGTTCGGTCATTCAGCCCTCATGGACAGAAGAGTGGGGTTTTGTGTTTCAGAAGGACCGTGCTGTTGCTTAAAGCCAATGCCTGAAACAACAAAAGGTAAGGACACAGCCAGAGTTTTTCTGGAGCAGTTTGAGGAGCGAGGGATTGACATTAGCAAGATTTTTGCAGTGACAACAGATGGTGCCCCGCCATGGTTGGGAAATAGCGGGGAGCAGTCACTCCAATCGAGGAACAAGTTGGTCACCCCATCATGAAACTTCACTGCATAATACACCAAGAAAATATTTTTGCAAAAAATGTCAAATTCAGATCTTAATGAGGTTACGGCTACAGTGGTGAAGTTGTTAACTTCATAGTTAAGCGAACTGCTCTAACACACTGACAGTTGACGAATCTGCTCGAGGAAATGAACTGCGCATACAATTGCTATCACTACACACAGCAGTCAGGTGGCTAAGGTGCTAAAGTTTTGGAGCGGTTTGTCGGCTGCTTTGATGCCATAAAGGCCTTCCTGGCTGAAAAAGGCCAAGACTGTTGTGGTTGTGGACATTTCTGTTGCCCGTTGTGTTTATTATATTCCGTGGTCTGTGTATATTTTGTCGTGTGTATTTCTGTTCTCTGTTGTGTATTTCCCTGTTTATGTTCTGTTTCCTGTATTATTTTGATGTCTGTTTTCTGTCTTGTCATTTCTAGTTTTCCCGCCTGTGTGATTGTCTGATGTGCTTCACCTGTTCCCCAGCCCTGGTGTCACCTGTCTTGTGTTTTCTCGTTACCTAGTTTATTTAGCCCCTGTGTTTCCTTTGTCTCTTGTCAGAACGTTTTGTGTCCGTTTGTGTTTTTGCCCTGTCTGTTGTATCCTGTCAGTGTGTTTTAGCCTGGTGCCTTTGCTTTGGATTCTTCCCTGCGTTATTTTTTTGTAAGTTTTACGGTCCTTAAACTCTGCGACTGTAAATAAGACTATCCCAAACTGCAGGACGAGGAGTGGGTTGTGAAACTTATGTTTCTCAGGGACATTACGGGACACCTCAACAAGCTTAATCTCCACCTGCAGGTGCAGGGCAAACAGTTCTGGACATGTACGACACATGGGCTGCTTTTGTTGGAAAGCTGACAATTTTTTCAAGAGACAATGCCACCTCCACTTTCCGCTACTTCAGACACTTGAGGGACCTGTCACAGCATTACAACACGATTTTGGGGATTTCAGAAGTATGGACCCATGTTCTCATTCTTGATTAAACCCGATAGCTTTAATGGACATGACCTGGATTTATCTCTGATGATTGGCTGGATATACAGGACGTGGAAATGCAGCTGATTAGGGTTGGGTACCCCGGTGCTATTACGGCACCGGTGCCTTGATGACCGGTATCTACCGGACCGAATAGTAACACGGATTTCGGTGCCTCATTTCGGTGCTACTGAAATGCCAGCGCTGCCCTCTGATGCTCCGAAACGGACGTTAAGAGGCGACAGAAGCATCGCTGCATGTAACGCTAGTTAACATAATACACTTGGCAGCAGGTAACGTTAGCCTACCGTTAGCTAGCAGCTGGATTAAACCCGGTTAAAATGCTGACAGCTAACGTTAATTATTTCACTGTAGAGAATTCCAACACCGAAATGTAACAGTCTGCTGCTGCCATTGTCGGAAATTGTAAAAACAATTATAGATTCCCTGGATATTAAATTTTGATGGGATGTCATAATTAAAGTTAATGTTGACATGGCACACTAATGAACATATCAAAAAGGTTGCCGACCCCTGTCCTCCTTCAGTTCTTCCTCAACTGAAGAAGCACAGACAGCTCCGATGTCGTTGATGGTTTATTTTATAAAAATAAAATCTATAAAGTCTCAGTTTTCAACTGTACACAGCAACATCTGTAGTGTTAATTTGAGTTAAATTCCCAGTGTAAATTATTTGGAGTGAATGGGTGTTGTTTTGGGTGTTATTTTAACACTTTCAGTTGTGAAAACGCTCTGTAGGGGGCATCATTTCAAGGAGTCGGGAGCATACACTCATCTACGCCAGACTGACGCCATAGCCTGAGATGCACCTCTCGAGAAATGTAACTACACGTTGAGGCGACGCAGAGCGCAAGGACTGTGATTGGTCAGATTAATACATCATTTCCGGCGTGTAGCTTTTCCGGTTTTCCCGTCCCTCTATAACGCCATTGTTTTGCCCGGAGTTGTTTGTTTCGTGGTTGTTTCCGTTGTCGGGCCCTAATTACCTGCACAGACAAAGACCAACCAACTCTCTTTGTCTTTCACAGGAACAGACCTCAACAGCATCCTCTGATTCTGACACTGTGCCATCCACTTCACCTTCATCCTGCCCCCCCCCCCCAGCCACCAGCCTCACCTGGTGGCTGGGGCACTGGATATTTAGCGTGGTACCTCAAAACCATTTCCAGGACTACAGGAAAACAGCCAGTCAAGGAAGCTTCAGTGCATCAATCTCAAGGACCAAAGCACAGTCACCAAACGTCCATAGCATCCAATTGGGAAACATCTCCCTTGAACCATCAGTGTTTTTATAATAAACATGTTCTCAAACACAAACCATGAATTGCTAAATATGTTTATTGGAAAGTTACAGATAGCAGAAGATGCAAAAATCATTTTCTTAGTTTTCACATCTTGAAATAATCACTTTAAAGTAGATTAAAGTGGTAAAACAATTTCATCAAAACTATTTAAATTACTGAGATACATTTGTCAGTTCAACTTCAAGTTCTGGTGATTTTTGGGGTTAATTAAAATGAAGAAATTATAAAATGCTCCACAATGTTTGAGATGAAACCATGAGGGTCAAAGGTCACATTGAAGGTAGAAGAATGGTTGTTGGTGTGAGCTTCAGCAGCAGGTGGAAAACGGGTCAGCTGCTCATTTACACTCATCAAAGTAGTTCCTGGTGCCAATTTGGCAAAGACGAGAGGCGGACTTCAAAAACAACCTATCGTGACGAAGAAACGGTGAAACAATTTGTTAGTACAGCCGTTATTAATTTGTCAGTAAGCAGCATATTCTTCATTTATTGTTTCATTATTATTTACTGTTTGAATTCAATTCATTTTCTTTTAAAATCTCCTAGCTCATGGTCAGTCTACCTTGGATGGTTTAGACATTATAGCTAATAATCAAAATACTTAAGGACAAAATTGCTTTCTGTGGGAGTGTGTGCAGCCCGTTAAAAGCTCCCTGAGGAAGATTGTGTTACTGGTTGCAGTGTCCCTTTTTAAAAAGGTATTTCAAAAGGTACAAAGTTCTGGATGGACTATACTCTGTCAAATATAAGCCTCATTCATTAATTCGAATCATTTTGAGGCAGAATCAACCTTTCCAACCAACAAGTCCTCCTAACCATACAACGCTATGAGTTGTTTAGTCTATATCCTCGACGTTCCATTTCCGGGATTGCGTCGGTGCCGCAGGATATTCTGCCGGATGCATGTATTTTTGCCGATGTCCGTCACTTTCCTCTTTACATTACATTATTACGTTACATGTCATTTAGCTGACGTTTTTATCCAAAGCGACTTACAGTTGCTACATATGTCAGAGGCCGCACACCTCTGGAGCAACTATGGGTTAAATGTCTTGCTCAGGGACACATTGCTTGATGTATCGCAGTGGGAATTGAATCCAGATCTCCCACACCAAAGGAATGTGTCATATCCACTGCGCCATCACCACCTCTGTGTTGGCGTTCTAACCTCCGGTGGATTTGTGAGGACTATGGTTAACTGCTCCTCAGATCCAGACAGCTAGCTAGACTATCTGTCCAATCTGAGTTTTCTGTTGCACGACCGAAGCAACTTCTGAACGTACACGTTCCACCAAAACAAGTTCCTTCTCAAGGCTATTTTGCAGAGTCAGTGTTGCTCCGCCGGCGCTTAGCACCGGCCAAGACGATTGTGATTGGTTTAAAGAAATGCCAATAAACCAGAGAACGTTTTTCTCCCATCCCAGAATGCTGTGTGGACTAGCCAGACCCTCCTCCATAGCGCTGTGGAGGAAGTTCTGCCAATGAGAGACTATGAGTTGTTTATCCCCACCCTCTAATACGACGCACAGGAGCTTTTCATAAAATAGCGCCCCTAGCGGTGGCATGAAATAACGGCTCATATCTAAACCAGAGCATGTCGGTTGCATTTTTTTAAATATAAAGGTCGTAATTTTAAACATGTTTTTAACATTTTGTATGTCGCAGTTTGGTTATGTTTTGGAACCAAAACTACTTAATTTAAGTTAAGAAGAAGATCATGTTTTGGGTTAAAGGCTTTACGCATGTGACACCGAACATGACTTTGGTTACGTAAAAAATAAATAACTACAATAACTTTTTATTATCAAACAGGCCTCGAACCCCACTCTCCCTGGTGCTTTGCCCCTGTCGTAATTACTACGGTCAATAGATGGCGCCGCCACTATAAACGTTAATATAGGTCGTATGTTGCTGCCTAAACAAACGACCTCTGGGAGCAAGTGGAAAAAGGACTTAAGGCACAGGGCGCTCCTGCATACGGCAACTACTTTTTGTCAGGTGCTCACTTTTTGGCACCTATCCAAAAAGTCACCTTTCTATTACATATACATTACTTTTACACTATCTATATGCAATATTCATTCTAACTTAAACAATTCCAATACAATGAGTGTCTCCAAAGGTAAATTTCTAAACTTACCCCCACTGATCAGTCTTCACAAAGCAATCAATGTCATCCATAATGTTGTCATCAGTGAAGGCTTCAGGGGGAGAAAAAAGAACAGTTTTTAATGTGCAAAATATCTCATTAAAATAGCCATCATGTCTGTATCTGTCTGGTTGAAAGACTCACCATCGCAGGCTGTGTTGCACTTGTTTTTGGAGGAGCGATAACCGGAGTTACAGAAGGTCTTGTCAGACAGCTGGAAGATCCCATAAAGGCCGAAAGACGACTGCTTGGTCTCCTCACTGGATCGGTCCTCACTGGATCGGTCCTCACTGGATCGCTTCTTACGTTCCCCACCTTCCTCAGCCTCGTCTTCATCTGCCGGCTCGTTGTGCTGGTTCAGCAGGTCCTCCAGCCTCAAGGCCATCTCTGCCGAGTCAGACTCCTCGCTGCTTGCCTTGCGCTTTCTTCTGCTGCGGCCAGCTACGGTTCTGTTTGTGTCACCTGTTGGGATTGGTTGGGTGGTCGTTGGAGCGGTGGTAGTCGGTTGGGTGCTAGTCAGTTGGGTGGTAGTCGGTTCTGTAGTTGTTGATTGGGTGGTAGTCAGTTCTGTAGTTGTTGATTGGGTGGTAGTCAGTTCTGTAGTTGTTGATTGGGTGGTAGTCGGTTCTGTAGTTGTTGATTGGGTGGTAGTCAGTTCTGTAGTTGTTGATTGGGTGGTAGTCAGTTCTGTAGTTGTTGATTGGGTGGTAGTCGGTTCTGTAGTTGTTGATTGGGTGGTAGTCGGTTCTGTAGTTGTTGATTGGGTGGTAGTCGGTTCTGTAGTTGTTGATTGGGTGGTAGTCGGTTCTGTAGTTGTTGATTGGGTGGTAGTCGGTTCTGTAGTTGTTGATTGGGTGGTAGTCGGTTCTGTAGTTGTTGATTGGGTGGTAGTCGGTTCTGTAGTTGTTGATGGGGTGGTAGTCGGTTCTGTAGTTGTTGATGGATTGGTAGTCGGTTCTGTAGTTGTTGATGGGGTGGTAGTCGGTTCTGTAGTTGTTGATGGATTGGTAGTCGGTTCTGTAGTTGTTGATGGATTGGTAGTCGGTTCTGTAGTTGTTGATGGATTGGTAGTCGGTTCTGTAGTTGTTAATTGGGTCATAGTCGGTTGGGTTTGGTTCATTTGGGTGGTAGTCGGTTGGGTTTGGTTCATTTGGGTGGTAGTCGGTTGTGTGGTAGTCGTTTGGGTGGTAGTCGGTGGTGTTGTGACCATAGTTGTTGGTTTGGCTGTGGTTGTAGTTCTGCGTTTGCCGAACACCTTGACCAGGCCGGTGTTGAGACGGGACCGGCTGTTCACCTCACAGATAACTGCAACAAACAAGCAATGCACACAGATGGAAGGAAGCAAAGGACAAATTAGAGAAGGTACATTTTAAAATAAAGTTGAAGTAAAAACAAAAAAGGTGATAGTCAATAAGTGAGTTTTTTCAATTATATTTGTACTGTAGTTGTTTTGTGCTCTATTTGTAGTTGGTTTTTCTTTCTTTATAGTCATTTTGCATGTTTGTGGTCATTTTGTGACTTTTTGTGTGTTGTGTGTGTGTGTGTGTGTGTGTGTGTGTGTGTGTGTGGATTTTTGTAGAACTGTTTGCGGTTTGTTGACATGTTAACAGAAAGAGATACAGAGTATTGTAGTTTTACTGGTATGTAAATTGTAAAAAATGTATATTTTTCACATATAAAACGCTACTGAAAACAACTCCTGGATTAATGGAGAAAATCATTGATGGATTAATTGTCAATGAAAACAGTTGTTAGTTGCAGCTAGGGCTGGGCAATATATTGATATTATATCGGCATTTTGGATATCGTAATGTAACTGTTGTCTTTTCATGGTTTTACAGGCTGAATTACAGTAAAGTCATATTCTGAACTTTCCAGACTGTTCTAATTGTTTTATTATTTGTCTTTCCTCACTTAGTCAACATATCAACATTATTGATGATTATTTATCACAAATCTCATTGTGTAAATGTTTTGTCAAAGCACCAAAAGTCAACCCGACAATATCACCGTAATATCGACACTGATATATTTGGTCAAAAATATTGTGATATTTGATTATCTCCATATGGCCCAGCTTCGTTGCAGCCCTATACTTTTATTATCTTGCATGTCATGTCACTGCTGTTCTGTCAATCAATTAATTAAAGGTGCAGTAGGTAAGACTTATAAAACTAACTTTCTGTCATATTTGCTGAAACTGACCCTATGTTTGAGTAGAACTACACGAAGCAGGTAATAAAAACAAAATCTGGCTCCTCTGGCACCACCTACAGCCTGTAGTGTGATTTGCACCAATCAGGGCCAGGGGGCGTGTCTAACTGCATGTCAATCACTGCTCATGCACACACATTCATTCACCCTTGTGGGGGCAGGGGCTTAGGAGACCGTTTTGGGCTTTAGCGGAAAGGGGGGAGGGACTGATAAGTTGTCGATGTTCAAATTTTTTGGCTAAGTCCTGTATCTTCGCAATCCTACCTAAGGCTCCTTTAATTTATCTTTGCATGTGGACATCTCTTTCTGCAGTGTTGTTTTCTTCCTGTTTACAGGAACAAACTCTCTTTTTTCTCAGAGAGTGATTCATGCTGGTGACACTGGAGATTTATTAACCTCACCTATTGCCAGGTATTGTTGCTTGAACTTTTGAAGACGTGGTGGCAGCGTGATCGCCTGCCCGAGCTTTTCTCTCAGCTCGCATCTGGAGACAGTCCGGCCCTCGGACAGGCTGGGCACCAGAACGGCCACCGCCAATACCACCAGCAACCCAAACTTCATGTCAACGGTTTCTGTGGGGAAAAACATCACCAGGGTTAGAGGAGGATGATGTTCAATGGTCAGTCAAATTGTTTACATTTGCAGGGGTGAAGCCATTTGGGCTCAGCCCACACTTAAGAAAGAGTTCGGGGGCATGCTCCATTTACAGCAGCAGTCAGAGCCGGCCCAGTGCATAAGTAAACTAAGCGGCTGCTTAGGGCCCCGTGGCTTCCAGGAGGCCCCAATAACGCTTGAAATGTCCCACAAGAGAGCTTGAAACAGAGCCAGTCGGCCCATGCGCTCACTACCCAACAACTCAGCAAATAATAACCATAAGTAATCAGCCAACCTTGTGAACAAAGAGCTCAGGTGTTCATGATTAGCATCATGAGTTTGCAGAATGTGACAGCTAACCAGTCTGACATCACTGCAGGAACAGCAACGTGCACTTTATTATCCGCTTATTGTTTTAAAGATGTGACCTGCTCAGTGGTGGAAGAAGTATTCAGATCCGATCAGATCTGATGTATTGAGGGAGTTGCAAAATCTGGACCCGTACAAATCAGCTGGGCTAGACAACCTGGACCCCAATTTCCTAAAATTATCTGCAAATATCATCGCTTTCCCCATTACCAACCTGTTTAACCTGTCTCTTGCATCTTCAGAAACTCCCGGAGATTGAAGTCTGGAGAAATCTGCCGCAGGCACCCCTCTCTTCAAAGGGGGAGACACCCTTGACCCAAACTGCTATAGACCCATATCTATCTTACCCTGTCTTTTGAAAGTCTTCGAAAGCTTGGTCAATAAACAGATTACCAACCACCTTGAATTCCACCGTATCCTTTCCGCTACACAATCTGGCTTCCGTGCCGGTCATGGCTGTACCACAGCTACCCTCAAAGTCATAAACGACATCACATCCGCCATTGACAAAAGGCATTACTGTGCAGCCGTCAACATTGATCTATCCAAGGCCTTTGACTCTGTTAACTATCGTATTCTTATTGACAGACTATACAACATTGGGTTCTCTCACGACTGCCTCGCGTGGTTCAAAAATTACTTTAGGGTCCAGGGGTGCCACAAGGTTCGATTCTCGGGCCGACTCTTTTCTCCATATACATTAATGATGTGGCTCTTGCTGTTGGGAATTCTCAAACTTACCTTTATGCAGATGATACCATCCTGTACACATCCGGCCCCTCATTGGATACTGTGGTATCAAACCTCCAGGAGAGCTTCAATGCCATTCAGCACTTCCAAAACCTCCAATTATTATTAAACTCTAGCAAAACCAAGTTCATGCTTTTCAATTGATCGCTGCCCACCCCTGCCTATCCAATTAGCATTACCATTCTCGATGGGTTGGAACTAGAAAATGTGGCGGTGTACAAATACTATAATAATGTCTGGTTAGACAGTTCCCTCCTTCCAGCAACACATAAACCACATTCAATCTAAAGTTAAGTCTAGGATCGGTTTCCTATTCTGCAACAGGGCCTCCTTCACTCATGCTGCCAAACTCGCTTTGTTGAAAATGACAATTTTACCAATTCTAGATTTCAGTGATGTCATATACAGAACTGCCTCAAACTCTCTCCTGAAAAAAATGGATGTTCTCTATCACAGTGCCATACATTTTGTGACCAGAGCCCCTTATAACACCCACCATTGCAACCTCTATGCATTAGTTGGCTGGCCCTTGTTACACACCCGACGCCTAACTCACTGGTATCAACTCATTTACAAATCCTTGCTAGGCAAAGCCCCGCTGTACCTACGCTCACTGGTCACTATAGCTTTACCCACCCGCAGCCTTCGCTCAAGCAGTTACATCTCCTTGGTCACCCCAAAAGCCCACACCTCCTTTGGCCGCCACTCCTTCCAGTTCTCAGCTGTAAATGACTGGAATGAACTACAAAAAACCCTGAAACTCAAAACCCTTATCCCACTAACTGCCTTCAAAGCACGTCTGTCTGTGCTCCTTTCCAATCACTGTACGTCCTAACTGATCTGAAGAATTTTATCTACTGTTGTTTTACCTGATTCCACAACGAATTAGATCATCTATTCAAAAAGCAAAGTGTAGTTAAAGTCTTAGTTTAAGAAGTATAGTTACAGAAAGATATGTTCATGTCCTTAAAAGTATATTTGCAGAAACACACAATTCATACTTAAAATAAAGTTTCTATGGGAGTCTGGATAGCTCAGTTGGTAGAGCAGGCGCCCATATATAGAGGTTTACTCCTCAACAGCATCCAACAGCAGCCCCAGGTTCGACTCCGACCTGTGGCCCTTTGCTGCGTGTCTCTCTCCCCTTTCATGTTTTCTGCTGTCCTGTCAAAATAAAATGCCCAAAAAAATTATCTTATAATAATAAATAAAGTTTTTATTGTCATTGGATCATTGCTAAATGACACAAATAAGTCCTGTACTGTATGTTCATTATTATTTTTTTTTAAAGTGAAATATCTGCCAGTAGGAATGAGATTATTTTACCTGACTACAGAACAAATCAAATCATCTATTGAAAAGTCAACTATTCAAATGATAAAATGCAAGTTTTTTTCTGTCTTGTTTCGAGATATTTATCCTCATTTCTAGAAAATCTGTGAAACGAGGGAAATGAACCGAGGAAAACAAGAATAGAAAAAATATTCTTAAGGGGGAAAAAAGTCTTAAAGGCTGAATTTAAAGATTTATATTTACAGAAATGTATGTCCATGTTTTTGTTGTCATCTTTTTATCAGATAAACAATCTTCACAACATCACGACAAATAAAGTTAATAAGACACACCATCTGCCTTTTAATTATATCCAACATTAATGCACAAACAGTCATAAAGTACCAGTTGTACCCAGAAGATACGTAGCAGGCAAAGACAAATAACTGGTCCTACAAAGTGCTGAGGTAAACAAACATGGCAACAAAACAAGTGATGACATCTTCATCAAATATAACAAATACAATATACCAAAAACAGCACCGATAATATGGCAATATAAGCAATGATAACAGAAAAAAGATGTTTCTTACGGTTCGAACGTTCTTCCAAGTAGAATATAAACTTCCTTTGTTGATGGAAGTTTTCAGTTCTGTGTCTTCAGACAGAAAAATCAGAGTTTATATATTATGACTTAAGCGGTGGACCGACCTGTTTTATGAATTATCATGGCTCGTTTACTTACTTACGGGAACAATAGCCAAAGTCATCATGACTCAACAGTTTCTGTGTCCATTGTGAAAACGTGAAGTACATTTAGAGATTACAAAAGAACAACCAACAATGACAGAGCCTGTTCACCCAACAGCTGAACGTGACATTGACGGCTTGTATTGTCTTTCATATCCTCCCCCAGGGTTATTTTGAGCGTCAAAGACTTAATTTCCTGCATTCTGATACACTTTTATGCACCAATTTATGGTGGGAATACCTTTATTTAGCCTATGAGAAGGAAAACACAGATGACATTCAAAATATATCAAAAACATAATGGAATATAAAGCAGTAAGGGGGCTTTCACATCACAAAAGTTGACCCCAAAGCAAAGAGGACAAAATGAAATAGGCTACTTATATTTGTCTTAAATGTGCGGTGAACGGAGGATACGGGCGTTAGTGTAGGCGGAGCAGTGGGGCCTGGTCGCTATGCACACACTACGCACTGCGCCCAGGGAGGTGAGGGTCGATGAAATATGGGAAAGGTCTCTCTGCATGTTAGTTTATTTTGTTTCCCTGAGGTCCAAAAAGTGCCTCGGAACATACCGAAGCGACGCAGACTTGAGCGTGTAATACGTCTCCATATCAGCAGGCGGCGCTAATCTGTATTGTCGCCCAAAAAATGAAAACCGGCAGCTGATTGGACAAACGTGTCGCGTGTGTCTGGCTGCTCCCGGAGTTTTTTAACCGGGCATAATGGCGGCTCGTTCAGAATACATTCTCTTATTTTACGAAGATAGTTCACCGAAACGTGTTTCTGAAAACATTTTAAGCGAGAAATAGGCCGTGCAGTTGCTGAATCTTCATTTCAGATTGACAAAGGTCAGTTTAAAAGATTTTCGTCAGATTTTGAGAGGCTTCAGACCAGATGGTCGACCGTCGGCAGAAAAGGCAGTTGGGCTGATCAGTCTCCCTGAGTTGGTCAAAAAAGTGCCTCGGAACACACCGAAGAGACGTCTCCATAACAGCAGGCGGGCCCGGATTATCCATAAGGGCACTTGGGCCAGTGCCCAGGGTTAGGGTTAGGGTTACATGTATATGTATGTATGTATGTGTGTGCATGCATGTATGTATGTGTGTGTGTGTGTATATATATATGTATGTATATATATATATATATATATATATATATATATATATATATATATATGTATATATGTATGTATATATATATGTGTATATGTATGTATGTATGTATGTATGTATGTGTGTATATATATATATATATATATATATATATTTATTTTTATTTTTATTTTTTTATTTTTTTCCTTTATGTGACTATCTATGTATCTGTTTATGTTTATGTCTGGTATCACTTGTGGTTTCTTGTATTGTCTCAAATTAAAAGAAAAAAAAAATAATGAACACAATGAAAATGAACGAGAGAAATAATTAAAGGCTGAGCTAAATGTCCAAACTCAAAAAAGAAAAATGCTTTGGGGGGGCTTTGAGGTATAGAGGTATAGGTATGGACATTGTCTTAATACGGGCCTGACAGCAGGCGGCACTAATCTGTATTGTTGCCCAAAAATGAAAACTGGCAGCTGATTGGACGAGTCACGTTGTCTGATTTCTCCAGAAATTCAAAGACTGTCATGGCGGCTTGTTCAGAATACGATCTCATATTGTACTAAAATAGTTAATGTAATAATAATAAAATGTAAAACTGTAATACCTCTGTTTACTGTCACAGAGGAGGGAAGAAAATAGAAAATATTCACATTTACAGTCGCTTCTGAACAATCCTCAAATGACTATTAAACTTTGTCAAACGATATATGACTATTTATATGAACAATAGGTCAGTTATTCACATGATTATCGTCATTTATTATTGCTTTGGTACAAAATGCACCGAGTAAGCCCTGCAGATCAAAATAGTTTGTATTCATTTGCTATTGGATCATATTAATCTCAAATGCAACTATACACACGTTCATTGTGTAAATCCATACATGCAAAATAGAGCAACCAACAATCACAATAACCTGTCACATATATATATTAGATACATAATAGTAATGTGGTGTTGTTGTAGAAGTTGTCAGGTGGATAGACGTAGGCTAGATGGGGAACAATACAATTTCCTCACAATTTAGAGCAGGGTGATAGTTACCCTATGGAATATTGTCCAGTTGCTAACATTGTATATTGAGGCAGCTGAAGAGTATTGATGTCAGCAATGGCACGCACACTAAACTTGTTCAATGTATGTACACACCAGCCAACTACAAATACACAAAGGAAGCTTGTACAGAAAAAAAGATATACAACAGCAGCATAATCAGGAACTGCTGTACAAGATGTGCAAGAGAAAAGAAAATATGCTGCAAATGTATCAAGCTCAAGGGTCATCCAATCTCTCCTCTCTGTCTGACCACAACATTTCATCGACATCACACCTGATATCCTCCCTTACAATGCAACGAGGGAAAGCCCCCCCCCCCACACACAACAATCTGCTGTGATATCCTCACCTGTCACCTGCTTGCGTTTGGTTGCTCTAAATTTAAGGAACTTGTATTGTTCCCCATACAGCCTACGTCTTTTACAACAACACCACATTACTATTATGTATCTAATATATATATGTGACAGGTTATTGTGATTGTTGGTTGCTCTATTTTGCATGTATGGATTACACAATGAACGTGTGTATAGTTGCATTTGAGATTAATATGATCCAATAGCAAATGAATGCAAACTATTTTGATCTGCAGGGCTTACTCGGTGCATTTTGTACCAAAGCAATAATAAATGACGATAATCATGTGAACAACTGACCTATTGTTCATATAAATAGTCATGCTGTATATAGTTTGACAAAGTGTAATAGTCATTTGAGGATTGTGCTAAAGTGATTGAGAAAAACAGTGATATGGTGCACGTTGCTGTTCCTGCAGTGATGATGAAAGATCAGCGAGGCTGTCTGACTGGTTAGCTGTGACCCCAGTTAGAGACAAACAGGTGCTTTTCATGTCACAACTCAACACGTCAGTATTGTTTCCTCGCACGGACACGGCCTCATGTTACACATCCACACAGGTTGGTTTGTTTTTTCACCTTTTTTCCCTTGACTTTTTTGGACTTGATTAAGTCGGTCTTGACTACAGCCCTGCCTTGAAATCAAAAGTTATAACTATGACTTATGAAAACTTTCTGCTTCTGGGGGAATTTCTTAACATTATGCTCAGAGTGTCGTGTAATTGCAGTTTGAAAAACAGTTTCTGGACTTTTTGGTTTGGCTAGGTGGGCCAAAATGTATTGTAAACCTAAACTGATATACGGGCCGGATTCAAATTTGGGATTGGCCTGTGGCCTTGAGTTTGACACCTGTGCTCTTTCTCCAACCTCCTGATTGCTCCTGAGGTCATATCAAAGTGGGGGGGTCTGGGTGTCCTCCCCCAGGTTTATTTCAAAGACTTAATTTCCCGCATTCTGATACATTTAATGCACCAATTTATGGTGGGAATACCTTTATTTAGCCTATGAGAAGGAAAACACAGATGACATTCAAAATATATCAAAAACATAATGGAATATAAAGCAGTAAGGGGGGTATTTGGTCGGGCATGAAAACCTGCAGACAGACCGGGTCAGAGTGTCGGCCCAACACTGAGCCAGATGGCAGGAGAAGGCTAACTCCTGCCATAGTATAGTTTGGTTATTTTTTGGCTGTAACATGATTCAAACAAATGCATGATATAAAACCAATAAAAAATTGATCAAGTGTTGAAAAGCAGACGCAGAGGGGCTTAAATATATTTTTGATATTATTATATATATATTATTGAGTTATTTTGGCTGCCTCTCTGTTAGAATGCACCAGACTACTCATTACAAAATATATGATTACATTCATAATAAATTAAGATTTTTGTTCTTCATTTCATTTATTTCTTGACTGAAACTCACTTTCTACGTTTTTTTTAAATGAAAATGCTTGTTCTGTCTTGTATCAGATAGATGTTACGACCGGCCACAACACAGTTGGGAGATGCATGCCAAACTAGAACTAGAACTAAACAAAAAACTGAAATGTATTAAAGCATGTTACAGTGTTATAACAATGAGGTGTTAAGGTCAGTATCGGTGAGAGTGCATGGATGCAGAGGTTAATGTGAGGCATGTTGTCGGTATCAAACAAAAGAAGGCAAGGCAGCAAAGAAACCAATCATTGCTCTCGGAGTGAAGGGACCCGCCCACTGGTGTCTCGGCAGGAACTCCGGTACACTGGCCAGCTGTTCCTAAAGTAGTTTCGCTGACCTGTGAGAACCACGTATCTCTAAAAAGATGTTTAAACTTTTCACGGTGTCAGAAAAACAGCCCTGTTTTCAGCTTTGTGACGATGCATTTTCCGGCTGATCCGAGAGGCTTTTTAAAGACTTTATTTAGCTTAAGAAGGAGGAGAGTTTTCTCAAAACATAAAGGAACCCTTCATCCTTCAGTTTATCACAAAAGTTCAACATCAACACATTGGTTGACCGGACTTGAAATAAAATCCAGAGTCCTCTTTATCTGAGATGGAGACGAGATTTCGAGATCGAGACTTTCAAAAAGTCTGGAGACCAAGTACTACAACACTGGCATCTTTTACCAGCTGCTGTCAAACAACAACCACATGTATCAGGTCCAGTGCTGTAATAACTAAGTACATCCACTCAAGTGCTGTACTAAAGTACAAATGTTGAGGTACTTTACTTGAGTCTTTTCGTTTCATGCCACTTTCTACTTCTACTCCGCGACATTTCAGAGAGAAATATTGTACTTTTTACTCCACTACATTCATCTGACAGCTTCAGTTACTAGTTACTTTACACATTAGGATTACTGCACACAAAACACATCTGATGTTTTATAATACTGTTTTTCTCAATCGCTTTAGCACAATCGTCAAATGACTATTAAACTTTGTCAAACTATATATGACCAAGGGCGTAAATCCCAGGACCCCCCCTTCTAAGGGTTGCCCCCCCCCCCTAGAAATATCGTTAAAACAATGCGGTGTATTGTAAATAACATAATGATGTATACTTAAAATATCTGTGTAAGTAGTAAAACAATACAAACCCCCCAAAAAATGCTTTTTAAGTTTAGAAACATTTTGAGTCCCCCCCCTCCCTTGCCTCACAGTGGTTTGGTCCACTGCCTGCTGTAGTTATGGATCGGATCTGTACTCAGTCACATCGGGTAGTGACAGGAGTGTAGTAAGTAGGCGGTTCAAGGCTGTTTTATTCACATTAAACATCGGATGAAGTTGTTCTTTTCTCAAATAGAAATGATGCTGAGTAATTAATTAATTAGTTATGACAAAAAGTTTGCTATGTTAGTGTAATATAATGTAACGTTAGCTAGCTTGTTTACTAGCTTGTTGGATAGAAATGCACCCACTACAACTACCGTTACCACAGCGATAAGCCTAACGTTATGTGTGTGACCTGATATTAGGGTTAATATTGGAGATCTACAGTTGTGTTTGAAGTGGCTGATCAGTGGGTTTGCCGCAGTTAAATATATATCCTCTGTCCCAGACGAAACCTAATATTTATGCGGAGGACGCAAGATCATTTTATCATTATAATATGACCGCGGGGTGAACCTATGAACCTAACTCATATTTAATGAGCTTCACCAGTGGCTCACTAATTTACATTATGATCAGCTGATTTAACAAGTGTACAAAAGTATTGTATTTCTTTTATATGGGGACACTTTTTCAAAGTAAGTCATTATGTTTTAAGGTATTTTTGTGGCTTGTGTACACATGTCCTCTACGAGTATAATTTGCTGTATTATTTGTGTCCCCTTCAAAAATTGCTCTTCAGAAGCTTCTTCTTATTGTCCCCCCCTACTGTTAGATCAGATTTACGCCCATGTATATGACTAGGCCTATTTATATGAACAATAGGTCAGTTGCCAGCTAAACCAAGGGGGTCAGCTTCTCCTCGGACCGCGAACCTCCTATGGAGCCATTTTGATGCTAATAAGCCATCACCTGCCGTTAGCATCCCATTGACTCCCATTCATTTTGGCGCCACTTTAACAGTGAATAACTTTACATCTGAATCATTTAAAGACTCTATTTGTCCGTTGTTTATTTCAAAAGAAACACGACAATGTATAAAAGGCTCCATTACCTTGTACCTCACGTTATGGCTCCGTAGCAGACGTTTTTATAACAATAGGCTAACGATTGTGTCATAACCACGAGACTTCCTGTCTCATAGTAGAGGAGTTACCGTATAGTACAGGAGAAGCTCTCAGGCAGTTTGGACTTCCATTAGCTGTTTAAGTGTAATTACTAGTGTTAAACTAGTGTTTCTGGTTGTCTGAATTTCTTTTCAAAGTGCACCAGATTGATGCATTTAAACGTTAAAATAGACAACATTTTCTTACAGGGGAGCATGCCCATGGACCCCCACTAGGGGGGTTTGTGCCCCAGTGCAGCTCTAGGTCTAGTGACGCCCCTGGGGCAGTGTCCCCGTTTAAAGTTTTACAAAGATAAAAACATTACCGGTTTAGGAGGTATTTATATCTCTGAGCTGAAAATGTCCCCAGATTTTGTCTCAGAAATCTGGTCACCTTAGGCTAAACTGCTCAACCAACATTACGTTTTCAATACCCAAACACTGACTTAAGCTGACAAACAAACAGGGACATGAGAATGTTAAACAGTCATATAAACATACTCACGTGGCTCCACATCCATGAATTCCCACTTCAAAACGGCTTATGAGTTCCCAAACCGTCCTCGGCTCAAAAGTTGCCGTCCTCGTCCTGACCATGGATTATTAAGAGAACAGTCCTGACCGGTCCGGACCTGTTGGTGTGTCACGTGAAGTAATTAACGAGCGCCAAATCTCCTCTGACGTCAGCAACGGAGCTTGCTCCCAGTTGCAAGTAAATTTGACTTGATTTTGGGAGGTAATACATTCAACACAATAGTTAAGTAATACCAAGTAACATATTAAATAAAGCTAACATTTTTAAGTAAAACCACTGAAATGATCATTTCTAGTAGAATGTAATGGTGTAATACATGTAATATTTACAATGCCAAAGAATCAGTTTTTTTCAGTGTATACATGTTCATTGTGTAAATCCATACATGCAAAATAGAGCAACCAACAATCACAATAACCTGTCACATATATATATTAGATACATAATAGTAATGTGGTGTTGTTGTAGAAGTTGTCAGGTGGATAGACGTAGGCTAGATGGGGAACAATACAATTTCCTCACAATTTAGAGCAGGGTGATAGTTACCCTATGGAATATTGTCCAGTTGCTAACATTGTATATTGAGGCAGCTGAAGAGTATTGATGTCAGCAATGGCACGCACACTAAACTTGTTCAATGTATGTACACACCAGCCAACTACAAATACACAAAGGAAGCTTGTACAGAAAAAAAGATATACAACAGCAACATAATCAGGAACTGCTGTACAAGATGTGCAAGAGAAAAGAAAATATGCTGCAAATGTATCAAGCTCAAGGGTCATCCAATCTCTCCTCTCTGTCTGACCACAACATTTCATCGACATCACACCTGATATCCTCCCTTACAATGCAACGAGGGAAAAACCTTTGGCATGACGCAGCCAACAACAAAGCAACACCACATTACTATTATGTATCTAATATATATATGTGACAGGTTATTGTGATTGTTGGTTGCTCTATTTTGCATGTATGGATTACACAATGAACGTGTGTATAGTTGCATTTGAGATTAATATGATCCAATAGCAAATGAATACAAACTATTTTGATCTGCAGGGCTTACTCGGTGCATTTTGTACCAAAGCAATAATAAATGACGATAATCATGTGAACAACTGACCTATTGTATAAAGTATTGACCTTTAAATAGTCATGCTGTATATAGTTTGACAAAGTGTAATAGTCATTTGAGGATTGTGCTAAAGTGATTGAGAAAAACAGTGATATGGTGCACGTTGCTGTTCCTGCAGTGATGATGAAAGATCAGCGAGGCTGTCTGACTGGTTAGCTGTCACATTATGCAAACTTATGCTGTTAATCACGTAAGGCCTTGAACACCTCGTAAGGGGATCAAAGTTAGAGACAAACAGGTGCTTTTCATGTCACAACTCAACACGTCAGTATTGTTTCCTCGCACGGACACGGCCTCATGTTACACATCCACACAGGTTGGTTTGTTTTTTCACCTTTTTTCCCTTGACTTTTTTGGACTTGATTAAGTCGGTCTTGACTACAGCCCTGCCTTGAAATCAAAAGTTATAACCAAAGACTCTATAAGCGTTGCCTGAGATCAGTGGAGTCATTACCCATTGTGCATCCTTTGTGGGTCGTTTTGCAGTCACTGGAGAGAAATTGGTTCTGGAAACTGCCGATGATCTCGATGATGATGTCGTTGATGATTACAGTAAGGGAGTGATGTCACAGCGGGTCTGGCAATGTGTAGTGATCATCATGTAGTGAGCTATACTCTGACAATATGTTTATACATATTACACAGTTATGTTACTGTCCCTTCATCAAGATGATTTTGATATTTAACGTGTAGAGGAAGCATCGACAGTTTGTGATCAATACTGTATCAACAACAAGCTTAAGGCACAGTCTTTCAAGATATTAAATGTTGAAATAAATACAGTATGTTAAATGCTGTAGTTTAGTTAAGATAACATGCTGTATATCACACAACTATTTTTTTTTTTGGAAATTAAGTATTCATAAGAAAAAATGTTCAAGAAGAATTTCAGCAAAATATCACCAGCTTATCTAATGTTAAAAACAACTTTCCGGAGCGCCCTGGTGGCTCGCCTGGTGGGGCGTGCGCCCCATGTGCCGGGGCTTAGTCCTTACCCACGGCCCTTTGCTGCGTGTCATCCCCCCTTCTCTCTACCCCCTTTCCTGTCTTCATCTGCCCTATCAAAATAAAGGCCAAAAAGCCCAAAAAAATTACTTCTGAACTCAGAAACTCAGACTATTTAATAACAGGGTTAAACTTGTGCTACAAAGATATAAACTGGATATGGATATATATTTCTGTGGATCATAAAAAGCATTTCCCATCTTTTTCCCCCCATTGTATATACACAAGAATGTTCTGGATGGATGTAGACATCTTTCTTTTTTTTAAAGATTATTTTTGGGCATTTGAGGCCTTTGTTTTTATAGAACAGCTGAAGATGTGAGAGGGGGAAACGACATGCAGCAAAGGGACACAGGTCGGAGTCAAACCCTCGGCCTCTGCATTGAGGAGCGACCATCTACATATGGGCGCGCACTCTACCAGGTGAGCTACCCAGGCGCCCGACAACTTTCTTAAAAAAAAAAAGTAACTTAAGATAAAGGTTGAAATAAATACGTTTAATGCCATATTTTAGTCAAGATAACATGCTGTATTTCAAACAACTATTCATTATTTTTATTCATCAGAAAAAATAGTCAAGAAGCCAACTTTAATAATGAATTTTAGCAATATATCACCATGGCCACGTTCAGCCCCGACAAGCGTAGCAATACGTTTTTCTAAACTGAAACGGGGGTGCGTTGAACACACTGTTGTGTGCTCAAGCGCTCTGCCTTTTTATTACGACGAGTTTACAGACACGTCTGTAATTGGGTATCACCTGTGACACGGCCAATAAACGAGAGAAAACAAAACTCAAAGCCGTTTCACGCCGAGGAAACATGTCGTTCACCAGGAAACCGTAGCAAAACGGTGCCCACCTTTTTGAGATTGAAAATGCCACTGTACTGACGAATAACTTTCACGCGTTCCGATTGAGAGCATGTGAACACACCAAACTCGAAAACTCGGACTGTCCGAGAGGGGCACATGAATGCACCGTTACCACAAATGAATTTCATATTTTAAGTAAGTTACTTGTTTCTCACTGTTTTACAAATGGTGATGACTGGCAATTTAAAGTGCTCATATTCTGCTCATTTTCAGGTTCATAATTGTATTTAGAGGTTATATCAGAATAGGTTTACATGGTTTAATTTTCAAAAAAACTCCATATTTTTGTTGTACTGCACATTGCTGCAGCTCCTCTTTTCACCCTGTGTGTTGAACTCTCTGTTTTAGCTACAGAGTGAGACCTCTCACTTCTGTTCCATCTTTGTTGGGAGTCACACATGCGCAGTAGCTAGGTAAGGACTACTAGCTAGAAGCTAGCACTGCCAGCAGTTAGCAGTTGGCCACCTCATTCTCAATGGCAAAACACTGCTACAACACACACAAATTCACCCTAATCTACAAAAGAAATTGTATGTGTCCATGTCCCTCGTCTGCAGGTATTCCACGCAAAGTTGGAAGTGTGCCCTCGTTTAGAAAAGTCTCCCGGCTAATCCTGCCTTGTACTGACCGAAGTTGGAGAAACAGCTAGCTGATGTGGTATTAGCTGATGCCAATGACGTAGACAGCCCTGCCGATGTTGAGGCTCACCCAGAGACTGAAGGCAGGACACATTCAGAAACCGTATCTCACTCAAAACAGCATGGATGTTTTTTTGTCAAAGTTTGTATGCATGTGGAAGCACCAGAGACACAAAATAACACCCCAAATAACAGAAGAAGTGATTTTCTTTCATAATATGGGCACTTTAAAAGCTCAAAATGATTGTTTTGATCTTTTTTTGATTGTATACTGTCAGGGTTTGAGAGTTCAAAAGCGAGGACAGTCAGTAGACTCATTGATAGAACACAAAGCCAGCTTTAATAACAAAAAGCTGAATCCAAAAGAAGACAACAAAAAAACCACCAGGCAACAAAAGAAAATACAAACACACTGGAGGAAATTAAACACTGGGAAGACACACTGAGAGCCAGACAGATGCAGACAATCAGACAATGAAACACGAGAACACCAGACTAAAATAAAGAAGTAGAGGAAGAACAGGTGAGACAGGTCAGGGCCGGGCACGCGATATCAAAGGAGGAAACAGGAAGTAAAACAAGACATGACACATGAAAACCCTTTTTGAGCTTGAACCTCCTCTGAGCTGTCTTTATTTCTTTTACAAATGTTATTTTTAGCTAGCCTGGTTGACACCAGACCCTTCTCAGTTGTAACTGAGAAGGGTCTGGGGAAGGTTCATTCACAGCCCATTTCCAAAGGGAGAGGCATTTGAAAAATGCCTCTGGGCGCAATTGGATAGACTTAAAACCAATCAGAGCGTTCGTCATCGTGTTAAGCCCGCCTCAGCGGATGTGATTGGTGCCTCGATTTGGAAAAATTGGAAATGGGTTTGAATGGGCTCTTGGCCAGACGGATTTGCAGAGCAAATCTCAAATTTGTCGGAAGTTCGTCAGGGTTTTCCCGGGCTACTTTTTAGCTACACTGTACAGGTTTTATACACCAAATAGTTTTTTATTCGTTTTCTGTAAAACCTGAAGATTTTCTAACTAAAAGTGCTCCGAATCATACAACAATATAGGTGTTTATCCCTACCCTCTAATACAGGGGTCTTTAACGTTGTCTTAGTCGCGCTTTGCCAGACCTTCCTCCACAGCGCTGCGGAGGAGGGTCCCCCCCCCTCCAACCTGGATCCTACCTTACTTTTAACTTTTCTTCCGTCATAATACTACAGCGCCAACACAAACGTAAAAAAGAGCTGAATTGCTGCTTGAACAAATGACTTATGGAAGCGTTTTTCAGGGAAGGTCAGTCTCATTTCTTTTGTTTTTTTCAGAAGCACTTTGTAACGTAGATTTTGAATCATGCTCTATAAATCAAAGACTACCTCATAATATTATTATATTTACATTACTGCTGGACTCAGAACTAGCTCACCTGGTAGAGCAGGCGCCCATATATAAAGGCTTATTCCTCAACGCAGCGGCCGCAAGTTCAACTCCGACCTGCTGCCCTTTGCTGCATGTCATTCACCCTCTCTCTCCCCTTTCATTTTTTTTTATCCAAATAAAGGCTTAAAAATGCCCAAAAAATAATTTAAAAAAAGCTTTGTTTCATTAGACATTTAGAACAAAGTTGTAAACAAGAGCACAGGTTGTTTAAAAAATGTTCATACTGTACACGTGTTTTTACAAAGACAAACTTTCTCGTACATTCGGTACATTCTCATATACCGAATGTATATTACATGAAACGTTAGATTCTGCAGCTGTTCTGACATGACGGGAAACCTGAGGTGTCATCACGAATCATCCTTCTGTGAGTCATCATTCACTCCTTTCAAAAGAAAAACATTGGCAGTGGTGGAAAGTTACTAAGTGTGTACTACTAAGTACAGATTTTAGTGTACTTATACTTTCCATTACATGAGCATTTCCATTCACTGTTTCTTTATATTTCTACTAATCGGTTAATCTTTGTAGCTCTACTTTTACTTAAGTAAAGTTTCGAATGCAGGACTTTGAATTGTAACAGAATATTCCTGGGGCGATCTTTGGCTCACCCAGTAAGAGCGTGTGCCCCATGTAGACCGAGTCCTTTGCAGCTGCGCAGGTTAGAATCCGACCTGCGGACCATTGCTGCGTGTCATGCCCCATCTCTCTCTCACCTTTCCCGTCTATCCACTGTCACCACAAATAAAGGGAAAAGCCCCAAAATAATAGAAATCTATTAAAAAAAAAAAAAAGAATATTCCTACACTGTGTTATTACTAGTTGTACTTTATTAAAAGTTCTGAATACTTCTTCCACCACTGAACATTAGAAACATCAGAGTATGACTTCTGTGTTGCGTGTGTGTGAAGAATATTTCCATCCTCATCTGTCATTGAAAGCACATTGTGCTGAACTACTGCGGAAAGAGAGGAGACTGAAAGTGCTCCTGGTAGGCCGTCTGAGGGGGGCGCTGTTCCGGGACAGCCGGGCACTGACGGAGGACAGACAGCGCTCTCAGGGTGCGGACGTCAAAACTCTGCTGGTAGTTTCCACACAGAGGGTCAGGGGACTCGCGGAGGGACTGAGAGCGTCCACCGGGAACACTGTAGCTGCAGCATGTTGAGAGGCAAAGTGGAGTATTTTATTGTGATTGTTATCAAAATTACATGTAGACATGTTTTTATACTTCGTCTGTCCAACACAAGATTCAGTATTTAAACAACTGCTGGCCACATAACCAGAACATTTAGGCTGCATCTCATTTTTCTATCTTAGGCTAAATCCCATTTATCTGTCTTACCCCTACCCCTTAGTTTACCCCTAGCCCTTGGCCCTCGAAAACGAGTGGTACATACCCCTATGAAATGAGACGCCACTTGGTTACATCATCATACATACTTAGGTCTGTTTGCAATAAATATTTGTATACACACTGCATGGTGTGTTGTATATCTGTTTCAGTTATCACTGTTTTGAATGTCATTGATGTTCAGAAACACTTTCTTTGTTAACAAAAAGCTGTCTTTATTGCCATTGGGCATCCGTTTTCAGCCCAGAAAGTGGATCAGCTGCTGGGTTTCCTCCGGCGTCCCTGTGTGATACAGGACGGTATATGTAAAGCACGTATCGATGTCTCCAAAGAAAGTATATAGATATAGATATCAAACGAAATTCGCTGCTAATGGAGTTTAGTTAACACTGTAGACATGCATGTAGTCCATTCAAGGCAGAGAAATGCGGGACTGTTGTGCAAATAAGCAATGTAGCTAACGTTAACGTTAACTTTAGCGTTAGCGTTAGCAAGCAAGCGATTTTTAAAAACGTTTCAATTACAAATATGGTTGCAAATATATATGTACAGGACTGTGGAGAGCACAAAACAAGACCGTCATAATTTTTAAATCAATTCTTTAAGCCGAAAATACTTTTTATACTATTTATGGGTCTCTCTGGTCAACCTGGCAGCCATTTTCCTTGTTGCGCAATGAATCTGGATACCCGTTGCTTTTCAAGAAAGCTTGCGTCCTTGATGGGGTATATAGCCCTTCCCCCTAGCCCTACCCCTCGACCAAAATGAGTATTGGGACAGCACTTACTCTCGTGTGAGCGCGCAAAACTAAGGGGTAGGGGGAAGGGGAAGGGTTAAGGCTGCATCTCATGTCTCTGTCTTAACCCTTACCCTTACCCCTACCCCTTAGTTTTGCGCGCTCACGTGAGAGTAATATTCTGGCTATTTCAATTAAATAGGAATTAGCAGCCATAATGCATCGCATTCTCATGAACAGGTTCGTATGATATCGTTTGAAAACTTATGCACAACAATTACAACCCATTCTCGTTCTTAACCTGTAAAATACAGACGCTTGGGGCAGTGGTTGTCAGCGTCAACAGAGCAGCAGCTACGCAACACTTGAAGATGATGTAGTATTAAGAGCGACAACGGTAGCGAGTAGTATGAAAGACCGAAATTCCGCGTAAGGAGGTTGGCTGTGGCGGTGGATAGGTTGTCCCGTTCTTCTTTTGCTAAACCCAACTGTCCCGTTCTTCTTTTCCTAAACCCAACTGTCCCGTTCTTCTTTCCTAAACCCAACTGTCCCGTTCTTCTTTTGCTAAACCCAACTGTCCCGTTCTTCTTTTCCTAAACCCAACTGTCCCGTTCTTGTCCTGCGTGTCATGGAAACGTACCTTTTATTAACCCACCCACGATCTTTTCCTTAACCTAACCTGCGTCAAAAGTGATGCCAATAGTCCCGACCCAGCGCGCTTAGATAAAGCGATTTAGATATGGCGCTAAAGGAGACTTAAAGCGCCAATAACAACGCCAAAGGCACCTGACCAAGCATCTGTATTTTACGAGATGGGAGTGAGAATGTGTTGACGATTCATATCCTACAAAATTACGACGACTGTCAGTCACAGAAGAGGTAAATTAAGCAGTCTTTACAGTTAAATTGAGCCAAGAGAAGGTGACTGTGAGCCGGGTACAGGGCGCCGGGTACAGGGCACCGGGAGGTGACGGTTGTTTCAGTTAAGTTTAGCCGACAACATGCGGCGACAACAGTTTAGTTTAGACACCAAAATGACTAGTAGACTAGAAAAAAGAAGTGGTTTGAGTTAAAACACTGGTTGCCTTAAGTAGTACCCCTGGCTTGAGAGTTCTGTGTTTTAGGACCCAAATATCCACCCTTACCTCCTCCCTATGCCAAACTTTTTCTCAGTTTGATATACCAGCAGTCAGTGGGGTGCATACATTGGTAAATATGTTGAATAAATACAAATTACAGTGCATTACTTTTCACAGCTGCGCAGTATGTACGAATGGTTCATGACAAACAGCCTGCATGATGCGTTTCTCAAACACATTCATCATCCCCAGAGGTTTAACCCTTCACATTTTGGACAGTTGGCCTTTACTCTTTAAAGCTATAGTGTGTAGTTTCTGTTGCCCCCATGAGGAATTCTAAGTAATGACAACAAAACTGTCGGCGCGTCCACATGATACAAGCCTTCCGTGATTCAAAATTTTACTTAAGATTTATACATTTGTAAGTAAAAGTATGAAAGTATAAGATTGTTTTTGGCAGACTGAGCAGAGATTCGCACACAGCCTTACCCACAGTCCTTTGAGTGGACAATATGGACTCTACCTAGCTGTCCTGGATATAATCCACGTACATCTCTTCCCAGACGAGACGATCTGTAACAGAAAGGAATAAAAAAAATGTAAATGTACAAAGTCCCCATCACGCAGAATACACGCATCACACGCCCCTTTTGTAACAGAAGTCAAAGGACTAAGTTAGTTATTTACTAAATGAATACTCTTAAATGAATCACCAACTATTTTGATAATCAGTGAATCGGCTTGAGTCATTTTTTATAAAAAAAAGTGAAACATTCTTCTTAAATGTAGAAGAGAAAAGATCTTAATTGTCATTATTTTCAACAACGAAACACAGTTTAGCAGCTCTCAATATGACCGTTAAATCACAGACAAACAGAAATATAAAACTTAAATGGTAAAATAAAAGAAAATAACAAAAGAAAGTTTGGATTGCTGACTACTCACTTTGGTGTTAAGGTGCTCATATTATGCTCATTTTCAGGTTCATAATTGTATTTAGAGGTTATATCAGAATAGGTTTACATGGTTTAATATTAAAAAAATCACCATATTTTTGTTGTACTGCACATTGCTGCAGCTCCTCTTTTCATCCTGTGTGTTGAGCTCTCTGTTTTAGCTACAGAGTGAGACCTCTCACTGCTGGAACATCTTTGTTGGGAGTCATACATGCTCAGTAGCTAGGTAAGGACTACTAGCCAGTCAGGAGCAGAGTATTAGGGCGTGCCCTGACAGTACTTAGGTAAGGACTACTAGCCAGTCAGAAGCAGAGTATGAGGGCGTGTCCTGACAGTAGCTAGGTAAGGACTACTAGCCAGTCAGAAGCAGAGTATGAGGGCGTGCCATGCTAGCAGCTAGGTGAGCATTATAACGTGTGTTCCAAAGTGACCACGTTTGTCTCTGAAGTAAAGGCTGGACTACAACAGAGCTGTTTGGAGCAGTTTGTGAACAGTGTTTTCTGTTGGAGATGGTAAGACCCTTTGGGCTGGACTTTGGGCTTTTTCACTTTTTAAACCTATAATGTGCACAAAAAAGATATATAACACAATAAAGGAAAGGGGAAAAGCCAAAAAGCATAATATGAGCACTTTAAGTCATCTGGCTGTCTGCAGTCCTCAAGCTCTCTGAATTCATGCAGCCGCAGAGCAACACCAGATCCTGCCATCGCTGACGAGGCACGCCAACATCAAGATCTGGTCCGAAGAGGGTTGGAGGAGGAGTACAGAGACAGAGACCACACACAGCAGCTCAGGTATAGGAGGATTCCCTGGAGGTGATATTGTGATGGGGGGGAGGAAATCAACACAGCATAGTATTCAAATATTTTCTGTGGCAATACTGTATCGATATACAGATGCCAAGTATCAGTCTTTTATTAAATACATGTGTTGGTCCGTTGGTCTGCTTGACAATTCCATTTTGCAGCAAAAAATGTGAGACGAGCAAACAGAGGAATTTATCTTTTTAGATGAAACAGATTTTTGAGAAAGTTTTCCTTTGGGGACATAATTAGCATTTGGAAAAAGAGGCAATAAATAATATATTGCAATATGTTTAAAATAACAATAATGTTGTATTGTTTGTGACAGAGTCACGGGGCATCTTGTGATTTCCATAGAACATAGATATAGCTCTGTACTAAACCTTTAATATCTTCCTGATCAATACATAAAATGGTCTTTGCATGTGCAGGTTTTCACAGGGGAAATAGTTTTAGGGACATTTCTTAACGCCAACTTCAGGACAACCATTGAATTTTTAGCCGTACTCTCAGTTTTTTTCTGCTACTCTTTCACATATTGCTGTGTATTTGAGGATGGTGGCCACCAGAGGCTGCTAGTGAGATTTTTAGATGTTTAGTCATGTTGTGTTATGTTCGACATGCAGAAAATGTTGAATGGCAGGTAAAAGGAACAAGAAAAGTCCACGATAAACAGACCTAATACTGAGATGAGTTCCACTGCAGAAAACCAGTTACACAGTCAGGGGTTTTTCTCTTGAATCTTTTAGGTTTTGACAATAATTTCAACTTTGTGTGATTTCCCCTCTCTGACTTAACTGGCAAATCAGAGGAGCAAAAAGTTCCATTGGGGAAATATCGCCATTCATTCTGTTAACTCTATTCCCGCATAGCATAACAAAAATAGGTTTCAAGATTAGGAATGCACCAAACAATTGCATGACTTATAAATAGTAACATCAGGTTTTTTGTCTCTTTAGGGAGCAGGAGTGAAAAATGAAGTTTGAGACAGTTGGAGAACAATTAGATACCAAACAGGATGTAGGCTCTACAGGAGGATTTGTTGCAACAGACGTACATATTTTTTACACATTCTATTATCAAATGGCTTGAAAAATAGTAGCTGCCGTAAATGGGGCATGCCCTTGTCTTGGACCTTTCTAGGTTTTGGCTGAGCCCCGAATGTATACAACGTCTGCCTCCGCCCTTGCTTTGCTGCTACAGAAAATAAAAAATATATAGGTTCACATGCATGAGTCACAGCACAGACGAAGGTATCAGAACCAGACGGATACATATCAAGTCAGGATCAACATGACATGCAATGAGACTTTAAAACCAAGAGACAGAACATTCAAGCCTCAGTGTTTTTACTGTTAACTTGACAAAACTACTTTTTCTAGAATCTGGGATAATAACAAGCTTGTTTTGTTGCAATCAAGTCATGTAATTTGTTATTTCTGCTCTTAAAAATGTCCCATAAATCCCACCATCCTCTATTAGCTGGAAGGACCTGCAGAACAGCTGTCTCACCTGCAGATGAGAGAGACGTCCCGTCCCGACAGCTGACCTGGAGTCAGTTGGAATCTTTTCTAAAGAATGTAACCGGATCAGTCACCCGCACTTAAAGCTACAAAATTATCCTGTCCTCCCCTTTCTTTATTTTTTAAAATAAGTTTGTCTTCTCTTCTCTTCAGATGTTATCGCTGCAGGAGATCCAGGACAGAGAAACCCAACACTGCCGCCTGACAACAGAGCAAACTGACCCTGGTAACCATGATCACACACACACACACACACACACACACACACACACACGCACACACACACACACACACACACACACACACACACACACACACACACACACACACACACACACACACACACACACACACACACACACACACACACACACACACACACCTCCCTCACTCCTCTACACACACATACACACACACACACACACACACACACACACCCTCACTCCTCTACACACATACACACACACACACACACACACACACACACACACACACACACATCTCCCTCACTTCTCTACACACACACACACACACACACACACACACACACACACACACACATCTCCCTCACTTCTCTACACACACACACACACACACACATCTCCCTCACTCCTCTACACACACACACACACACACACACACACACACACACACACACACACACACACACACACACACACACACACACTTGTGATTGGTCCAGATTGGTTCACACATGATAGTAGGGTAATAAATGTTGTCTTTTCCTTTTTAAGAAAGTCTTTATTGTGTATGAAGAAGACACACACACACACACACACACACACACACACACACGTACCCGCACGCACGCACGCACACACGCACACACACACACACACACACACACACACACACACACACACACACATACAAAAAACCATTTGTCTTTATATAGGCCTATGGGTTTAATCAAGGCCAGGGCATTTTAACCCATGTATAATCATGTGTTTTATGCATTTGTCTCCTTCTTAGATTAACTGAATTGAATCTGAGAATATGGACAATGAACGTCGCGTTGCTGTTTTTCAAAATGATCAGTGAAAGAAACTCCTCTATGCCCCATCAGAAAACTCTTTTATCATCATTTACAGTATAATTAGGGGACATCCATACTCTTTTTATTTCTTACCATCAAGTTTCTTGTTTACTATGACTTTTGTTGTTGGATGGTTTTAGTCTGTTTATATTTATATATTATTTTTATGATATAAACGTGGCACCAAAGTGTCCATAAGGTTATATGTAGCCTATATAAGGGCTGTCAAGCATTTTGAAAATGATAAAAAAAATCTAATTAATTACATGCTTTGTGATGAATTAATGTAAATGAGGCTTTTAAAAAAAATATTCAAATGGATTTTGGGTAGATTTGTGAATCAGTGATTACGTTCATAAACTTTAAAGGTGAACATTTAGGTCAACTTTTATTTCCCATAATTCTCATTCCTGTTTGATATTGTTGGATTTCCTTTGTGTGTGTTTTTTTGTAATCTTTTGTGTCAGGGCAATATTTGTCATGTGTTGACAGTCAGCAGACACCCCTGCATAACCACAAACTGTTTCATAGTTGACCCTGGCAGAGTTGGACTGAATTGTTATTTTACAGACTGTAGTACTTCAGCAGCAGCAGTCCCGTCTATGTCGGCCTGCAGCCAGACTGGGACCAGTATCCTCAAACAAAGCATCCATTCACAGGAAGGCTGGGGAAGGAGGGGGGGGGTCTGCTATACATTTAGGTGAGCCTGTGTAAATTAATAACAGTATATATAAAAGTCTGGGGGGGGGGAATACATTGTCAACGTGCAGAAATATCCACATGGTTGGTTTGAGTATTACTCTAGTGGTTAAAATAAATAGGAGCTGGTATCTGCTGTGGATCAGACGGAAGTAAAGTATAACTGAACTGAATCTGGACTCACAGAGAGAGAGAGAGAGAGAGAGAGAGAGAGAGAGAGAGAGAGAGAGAGAGAGAGAGAGAGAGAGAGAGAGAGAGAGAGAGACAACAAAAGCCGGGGACCAACAAAAGCCCTGGATGCCATGAGGAGAGAGATGCTGCATTCAGGTACCCCCCGTAAAGTCCCTCTTCCCATGATAAAGGAACATACTGTACAGACTCAGACATGGTAAGAGACATACAGCAAATCAAGACACTTAATTAAAATGTAGTGCTCAAATGATAAGTCGATTGATCGATTAGATGGTCAACAAAAATTCCAAACAGTCTCTGATTCCAGCTTCTCAAATGTGAGGATTGGTTGCTTCCCTCTGTTTTAAATCCTTCTAAATGTTTTTTTTTCTTTTGGTTTTGGACTGTTAATGTGACTAAACAAGTAATTTCAAGAAGTCAATGTTGGCTGTAGGAGAAAGGGGTGTTTTTTCCCCACTAATTTATGGCATTTTATAGGTTAAACAATTGTTCAATTAATCTAAAAATGTTCTTTTAAGTTTTGTTTTTGTAACAGTACGTTAACGTAAAGCATCCGAGTACTTGTTCAACCACTGCCAAGTCACATCTCACAGCTGGCTCGGTCCGTATGAACCTTATGAACCCCCATATTTCCGACAGTTCGTGAATGCAGCAGGAGTCCTCCCAGTCAGATCTGGCTGAACGTGACGTGCCGACTCGGAGCAGAGCGAGGTTTCCTGGCGGAGCCGCGGAGGGAGCAGGAGCCGAGCGGATCTGTCTGTCTGTCCGTGTGTCTGTCTGCCGCCGCCGCCGCCGCAGTCTCTCGTCAGTCTGGGACACACACACAAAAAAACTCATTTTTTCGGCTTCCACGGTCTGGACTCGGCATCAGCGGCTATGGATGCATCGCTGTCCTCCTCCTATTTTCACCACTGAGGGACGTTACTCCGTTGGATGCTCCAGTGCCCATAGAGGAGGAGGGGGAGGAGGAGGAGGAGGGGGGCATCCTTGTCATTCTTCGACTACCAGGTGAAATAATTAGTTTAATGTGATATAACGTGTTTTGGGTGTAAGTATGAATTGTTTATAGGAATATGGAGAGGAGGGAGGAGGCGGGGGGGGGGGTCGTCGTTTTGGGGGCACGGTGAGCGGGTTTGTGTCGAGCTCAGAGCGGGTGGGAGCGGAGGTTAGCATCTTAGCTAGCTGCCGTTAGCGGGCTGCCGCTACCGTTGCCGCTGCCGCTTCCGCTTCTTAGTCATTCGCCAGGCTGGGAAGGATGCGGCGCCGGGATGCTGCTGCAGAAGAGATGGGAGGGCTAGTAATGGTATGGTAACGGTACCGTCCGTCTGGCCTCGGCCCATCTCCGTGATGAACGACACCCCCAACCTTCCCATTTCTCCCCCCTCTCTCCTTCTCCTCTCCTCTCCTCTCCCTCCCCTCCTCCTCCCCGGGTCTCCCATCCCTTCAAAAACACACAGCGTCGCTTCTCTGTCCCGAGATACATAAATTAAACCGATAAACCGCGGGGTTGTTTCATCACAAACGTGAAAATAACACCACGGCTCCGCCGCCTGTCAGTTAGCCAGCTTGCTATGCTAACCATCCTCACAGGCCAGCCTGATTTACACAAACGTCTCCCCCCGACCCGGCCATTTCACACCCTGGGAGCCGGCTATTTTTTTTTTTTTATATATATCGCCGCAAACAGCGATTGCTCGGCACAAAAGTCACTGCCAGACATTTATTCGCGTCTCGCCCATTAAAATATAACGGAGCACGCCAAGCGAATATTGTTATGTAACAATATAATGACACCACACGCCCTTGAAACAAAAGCTGTTGTTTTAGTATTTGTTTGTTTGTGGTGTGTGGTGGTCATGGCCAATAAATCAGAGGCGGGGGGTGGGGGGGTGTTGTGGTACCGAGGCCCGCAGCTCTCAACCGGCTTTTGAAATTTACAACGGCTGCTCCTGGCAGCCATTGTTTTTGTTGTCATTGGAGGGCTCGCATTTGTTTTCCAGCCCGATGGTTGTTTGCTGTGCATCGACGAAACATGGTCAGTCTGCCGTCCACCACATCCTCCTCATCACCTGATAGGCTGCTCGTTTAGCTTAAAATGTCAGATTATTATTCACACAGTGAGTAAAGGGAAAGTGATTATTACCCATAGTGTATTCAATTGTACAGAAAAAGGCTAGCGTGAGGAAATGGTGAAATGCTCTGTGGGGGAAAAAAAAGTCAGTTTAACTGCGACTTTGTTGGAAAAAAAACGTATTTTTTTTTTTTAATTAAATGTCCTGTAAAATACTACTCGGGGGGAAAAATGGTTATCTCATATAATGGTTAACGTGTTATAGGCATTTCTGTGATTCGATTATTGTTGTCGAGACATCTAAATGCAGTTTAGCATCTAACCAGAAGTGCAGAGTAATGTTTATATGTCTAGGGGGTTATATAAAGAGTGAATATAACAGACAGTAAGGGGAAGATATGAATATGCTAAAGTATAAACAGAATGGACAGTTGAACATGTGCAGCAGTTACAGTAGGCGTGTGATATATTACAGAAATAATTTATGAATCATCGTGGTATTAGTGAGGTGGAACAGGAAAACATTTCCTCCTAACGTCATAAAGGCATTTTATATAACTACACAAATGTAGTTCAAAGAGACCTATATTGGGAATAGAAATGCATTATGACATTAAAAAAAACACAATGTATTGTGGTGGTTTGTCACTGTATTTTGCTCACTTTATTAGGAAGTAGGGCTGTTTGAATATGATATTGTTTATTGACTCTTAGCAGAATCATATAGTGATGATTTGTGCTGAATCGTTCACAAAGCTATTGTTCATTATGTTTCCGAAAAGCTGTATATAAAACCTGACAAGTATGTGATGCTGATTTCAGAAATATTGACCAGCTCTAATAGGGAGTGTTTGCAGTCACAGAGTTTTAAAGCTTTAGTGCCTAACTTTTTGATATTAATACATGTTACATTAAAGCCATTGCCAAATCAGTTGCTACACAGCTAATTAATCAGCTCCACACAACTCTCTCTGTATTTCTCAGTATCGCTATATTCAGAAGATTGTGTCGTAATTACCAAGGGGGTAAGCCTCTCCCCGGAACGCGTAGCTCCTATGGCGCCATTTTGATGCTACCAAGCCATCACCTCCCGTTAGCATCCCATTGACTCCCATTCATTTTGACGCCACTTTGACAGCAAATAACTTTACATCTGAAGCGTTTAAAGACTCTATCTGTCCGTTGTTTATTTCTAAAGCAACACGACAATGTATAAAAGGCTCCATTACCTTGTAGCTCACGTTATGGCTCCATAGCAGACGTTTTTATAAAAATAGGCTAACGATTGTGTCATAACCACGAGACTTACTGTCTCATAGTAGAGGAATTACCGTATAGTACAGGAGAAGCTCTCAGGCAGTTTGGACTTCCATTAGCTGTTTAAGTTTAATTAATAATGTTAACTATCATTTTAGTGATCAATAATTAGCCTGTGTCTATGTTATCTCCTTACATATACCTACGCTCTCCGTCTCTGCTAGATTGGGAATGATTGAGATTTCTCTTGGCACAGCTACCAGAAGACTTCCAACTTTCAGACAGGTTGCTCACGTCACATCTACGTCTTCAAGCTCAGTTGGAGGCTGCGCAGTAACGCTCAGCCATCACCGGGAAAGAGCTTCTAATGTCCTTCACTGGTCTCCGTCCAGAGACACGGGATCTGTTGGTCCAGTTTATATACTGTCTATGGTAATTACCTCTTAAGATGAGTCCATCATGTTTTTTTTTAATCCTCCGTGTCCTCCTTGGCTGCTAGCAACTGCATCGAGGAGGGGTGAGGGCGCGTGCACGATCACGTAAGGCTTGTATCACGTGGACGCACCGACATTGTTGTTGTCATTACTTAAAATTCCTCACGGGGGCGACAGAAACTACGCACTATAGCTTTAAAGTCAGCTGAGATGTCGGCCTGCTCGATAATGGGAAAAAAAATTGGCGAAAGGGCTTTAGGCTTCCTTCCTCAAGAAAATGAAAAACGTTTGCCCATACATTTTGTGTCTCAGGGTTTTTGCATCTCTTTGTCACATTTCGTTAGACGAATATGGTAACCATATCTGTGTCTAAAACGTTGGAAGAGCTAGAGCGGATAATAAATAAATACCCCTCGAAAAGCTGTTTGTTCATCTCCCTTAAATTGTATTGCTGCAAAATGGGATTATCAAACAGACAAACTGACCAACACATACATAATAATAGATCGATACTTGGCGTCTGTGTAGCGATACGGTATTGCCACGGAAAATATCGTGATACTATGCTGTATCGATTCCCCCCCGCCCCTACTGTTGATAGAGACGGGTGTGTTTTTTTTTGTTTTGTTTTTTGCGAGGGAGACAAAAGCCTCACCATTTGTGTGATTAAGGACTTGGTCAGATACGTATCGGATCATCTTATAAGGGAGAGATGCACACCCCTAATTGATTGATTAATTCATTCAATTAATGTTTAAGTAGCCTATCGTTTAGTTTTTCTTGTCTTTTTTACACACCGTAGTATCGCGTATCGTGTACTTTTGCTGGTATCGGTACCGACTACTAGATTTTTGGTATCGTGACATCCCTAATATTTGTATTGTATCGTGCAGCACTGGAGTCTGTATGCAAATTCAGGAGTCATTTGGTTGAAAGATGTGAGCTTTCATCTTTCATACCTGAACTGCGTGTGATCTTAATAAGGTTTTACGAGAGCGGTACTTTGCGGACATAAAGAGATGCAGCTGCTGTAAAACAGAGGTGTGTTCAGAGTTCAGATGTTGCTGTCAATGTCTGCCTGCCGTTCACCCGGCGGTCTGTGCCGCGTGGTCCGCCGACAGACAGGTAGACCGAGGGAACAAGGGAAGGTGTGACAACAGATGGGAGAAAGGGGACACTAATTAGAGGTCAGGTGTAGGGAATCCCCCATGAGCGTAGTTTTTAATGGAAGTTATTTCTAATTCTCTACATCTTCCGAGTGCTGATCAGGGGCTCGTTTCCGCAAAAGCGATTTCCAAGCATTGCTTACATGCAGGTCTCAAATCGTGGCAGTGTTACATTTCATGGACGATGGCAGATACATTTACATAGGGCTGGTTGATTGTGGAAAAAAATGTAAATGTAACTGTAGCAAGCATCTCACTATCACTATCGTTCTCCACATTCATATTTAGACGCAGCAAATGATGTATTTAGCTACAAAAAGCCTGGAAGTCGGAAGAACAGAGAGTCGTTGCTATGGAAATGATACACCGTCTCGTCTCGGTGTGACCTGGCAGGTTTTTAGAACGCTGCAGACCGACAGCGTTGCAAGTAGTTGCAAGTTTCAACTCATCTTGCCGCTTATCTCTGAACTGGGCTTAAAATAAACCGTGAAAACACGTTGTTGAACTGTGAAATTTCCCTTAAAGTCCCGGCGTGTAACGTGTTTAGTTCATCATCAAAATCTGTGTTGCCCGTTCACAAACGTCTCCTTTTTCATGAATATTTACCACCACCATCAATCAACCATCAAGTATTCCTATTGGCTTGACATTTAACATTTGCATTTGCATGAACTGGGGGAGACGCTCCATATTCATGCTCCATCTAGAAATACGTTAGCCGGTAAGAGACATACAGGACATACTGCTCAGCCTTTGTGTGTGTGTGTGTGTGTGTGTGTGTGTGTGTGTGTGTGTGTGTGTGTGTGTAAGGGACATACAGGACATACTGCTCCAGCCTTTCACGTTTTCTGTCACATGATAAACTCACAGCTGCTGCTAACGCTGCTAACGGGTATCGTAGCTTCACGGCCCCGGCTAGTTTGAAGCAGGAAACATGGAGGACCACACGTATTCAAAATTCAGATTTCAGGAACAGGAGTCTCCTTCTTTTTCACCCAGAAAAAGAATAATGATATTGAAAAGATCAAGAGACCGTCTTTCTTGAAGCGTGAAGGCCACCGTAGCTGTAACACGTACTTTGAACTGCGTGGCGCGAGAGAGTTGATTGATATATGATCTCAACGCTAGACGGGAGACATTCCCACACACTGGAGCTTTTAATACTTTTTCTGTTTACGTTTTTGAATTCCCATTCAGAACACCAGACAAAATATGAGTTTACTTGCAAAACGTAATGTGCAAAATAACAGTTTTTTCTCAATTACGTCGTTTTTGTGATCGTTAGAAGACGAATTTGAAATGGCGATCAAAGTTCAGGTCCAATATAACCGTTCTGTTATCTGCGCTTGGAACATTTTGGGGGGGGGGGGGGCGTTAGACATTAGATGTGGCTGCAATAGGACAGGACTGTAGGACAATACACAGGATATAAAATAACTAAAGCTGCAACTAGCCTCCCTTTTTCATTACCACTGCCGATTATTTTCTCAGTTGATCAATTCATTGTTTTGTTTTTGAAATAAGTAGTGAAAAATACCCATTACAACAAGACCCAACGGTCTAAAACGCAAACATATTTCAGGGGAAAAAAGGGGAAGAGAAGATGAGGTAAAAAGTCTGGGGAGGAGTCGTTTGTGAAGGACTGATGAGAGAAAGAAGGAAAAGGGAGGAGGCAAGAAGGAGGGAGAGAAGGACTTAGGGAAGGAAGGAGAGTAGAAGGAGAAGATGAGACGAGGCGGGGAAAATGGGGAAGGTGAGATGAAGGTAAGGGAAGGAAAGTGGGGTCCAGTGAAAGAGGGAGGGAGGGAAGGAAGGAGGAGATAGAGGGAGGGAGGTGCCCCAATTTCTTTGGAGGGAAGAGAGAACGAGGGAAGGAAAACGAAGCTAGGGAATGATAGATTGATGTAGAGTAAAGGTGAGAAAGAAGGAAGGAAAAAGTTGAGGTTAAAGAGGTTGTGAAGTACTGATGAGAAAAGGAAGGAAAGGGAGGATGCAAGGGGGAGGTAGAGGATTTAGTGAGAAAGGGGAGGAAAATTAAGATGGGAGTTGAAGAAGGGAAAGGAGGTAAACGTTGGGGGAAAGACTGATGGAAGGAAGGAATTAATAGGGAGGAAAATGAGTAAGTGAAGAAGACAGGGAACGAAGGAAGTCCGGGGAGAAGGGAAAAGTGTGAGGAGGCTAGGAGGTAAGGAGACAGGAAGCGTGCTTAAGGCTGTGAACAATAAGTGGCGGCCTGCTGTGTTTGCTGTGCGAAGGAAACTCTCCACTGACCTGCTCCGTGTGTTGTTTTCTGCCTTCTCTCCTTACTCGGCCTCCGTTTCCTTCCAGGCTGACTCACCGCTGGAGCGCCTGAACACAGAACAAGAAGAAGACGTTTGAGAGGACGAGGGAGTGAGGAACAGAAAGAGAGTAAGAGAAGGAAGGAAGGAGGGAGGGAGAAAAAAGAGGGGAGTAAAAACAAAACTAAAAGAGGTTTAGGAAGACTAGGGGAGGGGGGGGGGAGAGACCCAAGACAGCAAGACAAAGTGAGGTTGGGTCGGCGGGGCGAGAAGAGGGAAGCGAAAGTGATTGTGGGAAAGAGAGACGTTACAGACTGAGTGGGAAAGAAGTTAACAGATCTGAGGTCAGGCGAGAGTGGGCGCAGGTAGGGTGGGAGGCTGACTGAGCTTCGGCGGAACAAGCTGTCCCGCCACCCCCCCTCCCCAGCAGCGGTCCCGTCACCACACTGGGAGAACTGGGGACGAGGAGAAGCCACCATGAGCGACCAGAACGTCGTCAAGGAAGGCTGGGTCCAGAAAAGAGGTGAGGAGGGTTCATGTTTTCAGCCATCCAAGCTATGTGTTTTTATATCATTGCTGCCAGGCAGAAACCTTAAAAAAAAAATGGAAATATTATGTACATGTTAGTCTCGCATTGCCTGACCTTCCTCCACAGCTCTGCGGAGGAGGGTCTGGCTAGTCCACACAGCATTCCTGGATGGGAGAAAAACGTGCTCTGGTTTATTGGCTTTTCTTTAAACCAATCACAGTCATCTTGGGCGGTGCTAAGCGCCGGACGGAGCCACGGTGCCTCTGCTAAATAGATTCTGGAAGGAACTTGTTTTGGTGGAACACGTGTACGTTCAAAAGTAGTTTTAGTCGTACAACAGAAAACTCAGATTGGACAGATAGTCTAGCTAGCTGTCTGGATTTACCCTGCAGAGATCTGAGGAGCAGTTAACCATAGTCCTCACAAATCCACCGGAGGTTAGAACGCCAACACAGAGACAGAGGAAGGGGACGGACATCTGGCCAAATGAGGGACATCCGGGGAAATTTCAGGCGGCACCAGAGCAATGCCGGAAGTAAATAACATTTAAATGCACATAATATTCAGTTTTTTGTATATTAATATATAAATATCCCAATGTATACATGACTAATGAAAGTGAATATTCCACTAACATTCCCGTTGAAATGCAGCCGTGCAAAAACAGGATTTTTTGGAAAGTTTTCCAGCGGTAGCGGACTTGTTGGATGGTGTGAACACAGCGTCATTCTTTCTCTTCTTTCTCTTTGCATTGTTTGCGCAATATGTGCTTTCATAATGTTAAAAAGTAGCTGTGTTTCTCCTTCTTTTCTATTGGGCCATGCATCTCTACCGCAGCCCTGCAAACTGATGGCTGGTTAGTTTGTGTACAGCAACCATAGCAACGCACAGAGCTGACCGTACGCCATAAACAGGCAAGAGGCCGTAAAGAGTAAAAAACTGTGGTTAAAAACCCCGATTGAGACCAAGTGGGGTAAGCTTCACTCCAGAGCTCGAACCTCCTGTGGCGCCTTTTTGATGCTACCAAACGATCACCCGACGTTAGCATTCCATTGACTGCCCATTCATTTTGACGTCACTTTGACAGAGAATACCTTTACATCTGAAGCGTTTAAAGACTCTATCTGTCCGTTGTTTATTTCTAAAGAAACACGACAATGTATAAAAGGCTCCATTACCTTGTAGCTCACGTTATGGCTCCGTAGCAGACGTTTTTATAACAATAGGCTAACGATTGTGTCATAACCACGAGACTTCCTGTCTCATAGTAGAGGAGTTACCGTATAGTACAGGAGAAGCTCTCAGGCAGTTTGGACTTCCATCAGCTGTTTAAGTGTAATGACTAATGTTAACTATCATTTTAGTGATCAATAATGAGCCTGTGTCTATGTTATCTCCTTACATATACCTACGCTCTCCGTCTCTGCTAGATTGGGAATGATTGAGATTTCTCTTGGCACAGCTACCAGAAGACTTCCAACTTTCAGACAGGTTGCTCACGTCACATCTACGTCTTCAAGCTCAGTTGGAGGCTGCTCAGTAACGCTCAGCCATCACCGGGAAAGAGCTTCTAATGTCCTTCACTGGTCTCCGTCCAGAGACACGGGGTCTGGTGGTCCAGTTTATATACTGTCTATGATTGAGACGCAGATTCTGAATGCGCTGCATACGTGTCCAAAGAATCCTTCTAAAACCTGAATAATACCGACAAAGGGGTATGAAGTAGGGTATGCAAATAAAGACAACTATTAATCAGCATGCAAGGTGATTGATTAATACTATTTTTACAAAAAAAAAAAAGGGTGCGACCAAATTAGGGCTGCAAAATTAATCGCAATATTATCGAAATCGCAATATGGACTACTGCAATATTAATATTGCAGGGAGGGGCAATATTTGTTACAGGCAGAAAACCCTGTTTTATTAAGTTTAATGAAGTATTGTGGTGCTGCAGAGACGTCCCCAAGATGTAAAAACACAACGCAGCTTCTGGTTCACATTATGGAGAAAATGATTATCATCTTCATCTTCATCAGGTTCAGTCGTTTTGGCCAGGATTGTGCAGTCCTGCTACAAGGTTCTTTTCTTGACGTCCCTGCTCAATCGTTGTTTGTTCTATAAAACGTCAGAAAATGGTGAAAAATGTGGACCAGTGTTATTCATGAAGGTGTGAATACAGGGCGGACGTTATCTGACAGAACGGAAACAACAATGCTAAGAAGCCACTTCTCCTTTCTGTATTTCTTACACAGAGGAAGCGGGTTTATTGCAAACCTGACAGTTGGATTGAAACATGGCCGATGTGCTTTTGGTCCTCGTGGCCGTCTGTTTGAATGGACTTATGTATCTCGGTGTCCATGTGTGTGTCTGGCTTTAGGCTTGTCTTTACGCGGGACAGGAAATGAAAACATTTTCAGCCGCAGATGGCTGCTGTTCTCTTCTGATTTCCTTTTTTAAATTTTGAGTCATTTAGCCGACTCGTTCTTTTAGTGTTCAGGCGGAGATTTCTGTCGTGCTCCAGGACATCTAAAACCAGATTAACACAACAGCTGTTTCGAGAATCCAACCTGAGACCATTATGTTTCAGGACTACACTGAAAAGGCAGTTTACATGTCATCCAATGAATGCATTCATGTGAAAACAAAAAGCGATTTTTAGCTTAACCGTGCCCCAATTTCATTCTATACTTACTTAGTACACTTAGCATACTTCATTTTATATGTTATACACGTTCATCTTAAACTAGGCTTTGTAGTGAGATTAAATTGTACTTCAAGCGGTAGTCTATATCCACGATGTTCCACTCATGGGATTGGGGTGGTGATGGCGCAGTGGATATGCGCCACCCAAGACGATTGTGATTGGTTTTAAAGAAATGCCAATAAACCAGAGCACGTTTCTCTCCCATCCCAGAATGCTGTGTGGACTAGCCAGACCCTCCTCCGCAGCGCTGTGGAGGAAGGTCTGTATCAGAGTGCACTTTTTTGGGTTTGCAGTTTGCAGGCCGGATTTTTACAAGATATTAACATACTTAATCATAATAATAATAATAATAATAATAATACATTTTATTCATATAGTGCTTTATATGGTACTCAGAGACACTTTACAGTAAAACCAGCACATATAGGACATTAAGAACAGATAAGCAATAAAACCAACACATAAAACAAGCATATTAAAAGTAATTAAAAACAATAAAACCAGTAACTGTCCGCCGGCTGTGAGGGGGCTGCGGGGCCGACAGACTGTTGATGGGTCCTGGTCTATGAGAGGAGGAGGAGCCGCGGGGGGATCGGCTGGATGGACCGGGTTGGAGTCAGCTAGGACGGGCGTAGCGGTTGAAGAGATTTACGCAAAGTGGGGAGACGGACCCGTCCGAGCCGGTCTCGCGGCCCCTGGTCACCACCTCTGTCCATGAAGATCCGTGGTTTGGGGTTGAGCAGGAGGGCCGATGGCAGGTGGAGGGGTCCCATGCGACCGTGTCCTGGAGGGTTGAGCTTGGCTGCTTTTTGGAGTGCTCTGCCACTACGAAGCTGGTCAGGACTGTGATCTCTTTATTTGCCTTTCTGAGCAGCTCGCTGTCATCGCAGGTCACAGCAGGCACTGTTGTAGTGGGATGTGGTGGACCTGCTGCGGAAATGATGCTTCAGGTTTTGGGCAAGGCTTTGCTTGGTTTCCAGTGGACCCAGATAGCTATGGTTGTTAGCTTCCAGTGCGAAAAACAGACCGCCGGTAGCCTCCTAGCCACTGCAGCAGTAGCAAGAATAAAATACGACTTTTGGCAGTGATTCAGGCATCCAATTATTAAAATAGGTGAACCGGATAAAAAGTGGACTTATAACAGACCAGGATAAAGTGTGTAATAGTGTGTTCTGAAGCATAGAGTGTGAACTGAAGAAGAGTAACTTTTTAGAGAGGAGTAAGCAGCGTACAAACTGTACTTTTTTGTCAACATTGTCAACACAATTTTATACTGAAATGATCAAAGATTTGCGTGTATGGACGATGGAGTGCTACTGTCTGTTAAACATAATAAGAAAGCAAAATGTCTTCTGAGCAGCTCCTCCATTTCATGGGGAAAAGGTAATAATAATAACTTATATACACAATGTTTGTAAATGTATCAATGTGAACACACTTCATACTTGAAACTGGGATATAATTAGTATGCAGTATGAAACTGAAACACAGCTGTTGTTTTTGGAAAGTTTGCTTCACACTGAAATGCAAAAAACCCCGGAAATCATCTAAATCTGTTCTTCTGCATCTTTCAGTCGTTTCCATAGTCACTTTGGTCCCTTGCATTGTATTTCACTTTGGCTGAACACGAAGTTTAGTTCTTCCCGTTGAGATCACACCTGATGAACAAGGAGTTGCTGCACTGAGTAGAGCTGTAACAATTCCAAATGTTGCTGTACAACTAATAGTCTCAGAAATAATTGAGATTAACAATACAATCTTTCAGTCCAATTTAATATATATATATTTATTTATTTATTTGTGTGTTACTTTTGCAAACACACAATGAATCCTATGAAGTTAACCAGTCCTCTTTCACAGTCACAATCACAAGTGCCCATATTATGAAAATATCACTCTTTCTGGGATTTGGGGAGTTATTTTGTGTCTTTGGTGCTTCCACACGCATACAAACTTTGAAAAAAAAACAAACCATCCATGCTGTTCTGAGTTCTTCAGTCTCCGGGTGAGCTGCACGGCTTTCTACGTCACTAGCCGAGACGAGGGGCCTAGGGGGCTAACCGTTAGCATGCTAGCTCGTTCTCAATGGCAAAACACTGCTACAACACACACAAATTCTCCCTAATATCTACAAAATAAATTGTATAGAACTACTTCCATGTCCCTGTTCTGCAGGTATTCCACACAAAGTCTGAAGAGGGCCCTCATTTAGAAGAAGTCTCCCGGCTAATCCTGCCTTGTACAGGCCAATGTTGCAGAAACAGCTAGCTAGCTCATGTAGTCCTTACCTAGCTACTGAGCATGTGCGACTGAGAACAAAGATGTTACAGCAGAGGTCTCACTCTGTAGCTAAAACAGAGACCTGAACACAGGGTGAAAAGAGGAGCTGCAGCAATGAGCAGTACAACAAAAATATGGTGTTTTTTGAAAATGAAACCATGTAAACCTGTTCTGATACAATCTCAAATTACAATAATGAACCTGAAAATGAGCAGAATATGGCCACTTTAAAGCTATAGTGCGTAGTTTCTGTCTCCCCCATGAGGAATTCTAAGTAATGACAACAACACTGTCGGAGCGTCCACATGATGCAAGCCTTACATGATCGTGCACGCCCCCCTCCTCCATGCAGTTGCTAGTAGCCACGGAGGATTATAAATACATGATGGACTCTTCAGAAGAGGTTATTATCTTCACTCGAGTTTCTTGTTAGGATAATTACATTATCAAATAATAGGCAGGGCCACTGAAGATATATCAAAGTTCATTTTACTTGAGAACCCAACAAGGAGGCAGTCTCCGCACTACAGAATAGTACAGACAATGACCTCACGAAAAGCTCTCTAGAGCTGCTTTTTATAATAAATGTAATAAATCATGATACAGAGTAGATTTCATCAATTGTTATCTTGTCAGAGTCGATGACGTCTCCCCTATCTGGTCTGGGAGGGCATGTATGCCCTCAGGAACACGCCGTGCTTAGACAAGGACATGCAATGGCTCCATGTTATCTTGTTTTCAGTATAATATTCTATGCAAACAGTTGAATAATAACGAGGGAAAGTATGTATCATAATTTCCCTAACATTTCTACACGAAATAAATACACAATAATGTTTACAACACAGTACACCAACCGTGCAGAAAGTGTGAAATACAATGACTAAAATAGAAACAAGGACATGCAAGTCACTAAAGCAATTATGTTCAAATCAAGGACACAAATCAGATAAATAATAAAAGAATCAACATAAAATCAAGGACATTTAAAATGCTAAAAACAATTACAGCCAGGAACAGGACGATTTAACACCATTGCTCTAAACTGGTCATAAGCTGAAGCCTGTTCCAGGTGGTTGGAGCAACAAAATGTCAGGGTTCAACATTAAGGTTTCTTTCGTTGCTGAAATTTTTTTTTCAAACGTCTACTTGCCCGAAGTCGGTTTTTACTGGCCCCTAAACAAATAAAACATTGAAAAGAACTCAAAACATTGAAATCTTCAACACAATTCCTGATTGGCCAACGTCACATTCAAATGAGATCATTCAACAAGCATTCCCCGATGGGGGCGAGAGAACGATAACGTCATTTATGATACGATGATTTGGGTTGTTATATTTACTTGCCCGACGTGCCGTTTTACTTGCCCCCGGGCCTTTGGGCAACCCTGCATTGTTGAACCCTGTTCACTGTTAGAGGTGCTCTGGAAAAACACAACTTTTTGGTTGTTGAAAACACAGAGCAGTCAGAAAAGATGTGTTTTTTATGCAGCTCAGTGTGGACAGAACAGCTCCTCCGAACAATGGTTGTTTACCTGCCAGACGGCGAGCAGGGCAGACAGGCTTTGTAAGGCTGCAGCCCAGTCTGATCTGCACTTGGCTGGTGTGTTATTTCCCACAGTGATTTGTGTGTGTGTGTGTGTGTGTGTGTGTGTGTGTGTGTATATGTGTGTGTCTGGGCTGTTGGTTGGCAGGCAGGGGGAAGTTTCTCTGTGGCACCATGAGCTAACAGAGGATGACCTAACACTCTGGTTCCTTCCTCTCCGGCCCCCTCAAGTCCCTGAATTGTTTATTGCACCTCTGTGTGCTCTTATAATTCAGTCCGAACGGCCCTCTTAGAGAAAACTTCCCTCTGAGGAGCTCTCTTGGCGGTTTAACATCAAAACTTAGAGTTCACATGCAGTTCTGGGCGGATTGGAAAGTGGGGTGTTTTGACTGAAAGTGAATTTTTGAGAAACACCAAAAAGTCTTGAACGTGAAGCAACGTTATTGTTCTGAATCGTGACTGCAGAGTTTATGTTGGTGGTTTCGTTTTCTTCACAAAGTAATGGGTCTGTTTCAACGACGTATGTAACAAATGTAAAGCTTGGGGTCGTGAAAGACCGCTTTTAATGTGATGCGTTTCCCGTTGAACAGGATGTTGGGCGGGACGTTACACACTGAGGAATCAATTAAATCCGTAAACCAATGGGCAATCATTCAAAGTGAAAGGTCATTGAGTTGATAGGGGAACAACAGGGGCAGGGCTTCTTATTTTGCATGTTTTCTTTTTCCCCACGCACACAAACATTGGGAGCAATTTGGGGTTCAGTTCCTTGCTCAAGGACACTTTTAACGGGGACAGAATGAGGTTGGTGGCCCGGAACAAACAAAATGTACTTCCTTTCTATTTTCAGAGCTGATTTTTTAAAAGTATTTTATGTATCTGTGTCGTTCACCCAGGGTTTCTGCGGGTTTTCTTTTTTTAAGATTATTTTTTGGGAATTTTAGGCCTTTAATTGACAGGACAGCTGAAGACATGAGAGGGGGAATGACATGCTGCAAAGGGCCGCAGGTCGGAGTCGAACCCGGGCCCGCTGCGTTGAGGAGTAAACCTCTATATTTGGGCGCCCGCTCCACCAACTGAGCTATCTGGGCGCCCTCGGTCTTAAATAATTTCTAACGGGTTTTAATTTTCCGACGTCGATGTAACGCTTCTTCTAATGCTCACTGAAATGTTTTCTTGTAATTCTGTGGTGTTGTAGTTCTTTCTTTCGCTAGTCCAAATATAATTCGCGGTATATGTCCATCCATCCATCCATCTTCGTCCGCTTATCCGGGGTCGGGTCGCGGGGGTAGCAGCTCCAGCAGGGGACCCCAAACTTCCCTTTCCCGGGCCACATTAACCAGCTCCGACTGGGGGATCCGGAGGCGTTCCCAGGCCAGGTTAGAGATATAATCCCTCCACCTAGTCCTGGGTCTCCCCCGAGGCCTCCTCCCAGCTGGACGTGCCTGGAACACCTCCCTAGGGAGGCGCCCAGGGGGCATCCTTACCAGATGTCCGAACCACCTCAACTGGCGGTATATGTACAGATCATTATTACTCCGTGTCTCTTTTATTCAATATGAGTACATTTATTTACCTTGGAAGTACTTTTGTGACTCTGCCTTTCGTTGTTCCTTTATCTCTTGATATAGGTCTTATATTTCATTCATAAAGGTCTTAAAAGACTTGGTAAAACCTGCAGAAACCCTGCCTTTCCCTCTACGTCTACTAGGTTGCCGTCTTCTTTTACAATATGCATTCTTTGCATGATACCACCGCCAGCTGTTGAATCAGCTGAATGGCGTGAAACCTAGGGCTGGGTATGGCCAAATGGTTCCCCGAATCAATTACATTTCCGATTCAGTGTTAATTAGGTTAGGGAACATCCAGGTACAATACCAATTTAGCTTGGATATAAAAGAGATTCTCAGAGAACTTGTACAAGCAAGAAGCAACCCTCAGATGTTTTTTGCATGCACCAGGTTCATGTTTACATTATGAATTGACTCCCAAAAAGTTAGTTTAAAGTACTTTTTAGTTTTAGTCAGTGAAAAGACGGAATTATTGACGAAATCAATATGAGATCACTCAAACAAAGATCGACTTCATCGATTATTTGAATCCAGCCCTAGTGAAACCAGTGGGGGGGGGAATGTGTATCGCGTCGCACAAGGTTTGCGCATTCTTGTGTCTCTGTGTGTGTGTGTGTGTGTGTGTGTGTGTGTGTGTGTGTGCATGATACAAATAAAACGGCGACCCACTTGTGAAACATACCTCCCCAGTTTTCTGACTCTCATTTCTGTCGTACTCATCCTCATCCCACTGTTGTTCTGAAGCTGTGTGACTCATCAGATGTGCGAGGGTAGCGAGTACACTTTCGTCAAGAGTTTGATTTGTTGGATAGATGCTCAGGCAGTCGATCACTGATACAGACTCGCTTTGGGTCCAGCGCCTTGTTCTCCGTTAGCTCTGGGCGCTAATGTGACTCTGAAAGACGTCAACATCTCACCACGACATGTATTCATGTATTCCAACATTTGTTGGGACCATGTCACAAGATGATGAGTTAGAGCAGCAGGGAGCCGACACAGAAAAACAGCCAACATGAAAATAACATCAGGCTGAATAATGTAGTGAAACAATATGACAGTTCAGTCTCATTATCAGGCTACTATCAACAGCACGTGATGCAGCCGTTGAGCCTATCTTTTGAGCCTATCTTTTGAGCCTAATTTTTGGAGCAATATGTATAATTTAAGAGGGAATTCTTTTAAGCTTTACCCCCAGATCATGCTTGTCTGAAAAGAGCAACAACAACAAAAATGTACACTTTGGGCGGTAAAAGCATGGAACGAGCTTCCAGAAGAAGTAGTGCATTTCCCTTCAGTTAACTCTTTCAGGAATAGGTAGTGTAGAGGCTAAGCCTAAGCTTTAAGCCCCTGAGGTGCTGTTCCACGGGTAGAGTAATTGACGCACCTTTTGCCTTTTTGATCAATGAAAGTCCAAGTCATATTTGCAGTTTAAACCGTTGGTTCCGTTTATTTTCATGAGATCTTAGTTGGTTTTCCAGCTGCTTGTATGTATGCCTGTGTGGTGTTGGTGTGCGTGTGTACGTGTGTTGGTGTTGGTGTGCGTGTGTGTGGTCAAAAACTGTATGTGCTGTCCGGGATGCACCCAAGGAACCAAAGATTGGTTCCTCTTTATACCAAGGGCACTAATTGGCTCTTGTCTGTCAAAAGATGTCACGTACAATTATAAAGCTGGCTTGTAATTTACAGTATGTAACTTTTATGTAATTGTTAATCATGAAATGAATGTGATTTATGAAATTAGTGGGCTTTCAAATTTGTTTATATTCTTTTTGCTTTAGTGTTGTTGTACACAGTGTTTTGAGTCTGGTTTCAGTACAACATTTTAAGTGATTCTAACACAATAAGTCCAGACCCTACTGCTTCCAGCTGTAAACACACTTGAAGGTGCAGCAGGATGTAACTTGTCGGTGTCACTCCCCCCTTCCCTGCAGGTGAGTACATCAAGAACTGGCGACCGCGCTACTTTCTGCTGAAGACAGACGGCTCTTTCATCGGCTACAAGGACAAACCACAGGACTCCGACCTGGCCTATCCGCTCAACAACTTCTCCGTAGCAAGTAAGACACACAAACAGACGCCTGCGTCACTAGGGTTGGGCATCATTTTGATTTTAACCTTTCTGATTCCAATAACGATTCATCCTTTCGATGTCGGTTCTTATCGATTCTCCATTTTGATTCTTTGAGGGGTGGCGTTGAAACGGGTGACATGCTTATTTCACAAATAAAATGTATTATTATTTATTATTTTTATTCAGTGGTGACTTGCAGTTTTACAGGGCTTTTTCAACATAAAATAAAGCCACACATAATGCCCAATCCTATTCGTCACACACGTCATACACTGATAAACAAAGATCTGCGTAACACGGTGCGTCCATCTCTCCGTGTGCCTTCCAGAATGTCAGCTCATGAAGACAGAGCGGCCCAAGCCAAACACCTTCATCATCCGCTGTCTGCAGTGGACCACCGTCATCGAGAGGACTTTTCACGTCGACACTCCTGACGAGAGGTGAGCCTTCAGCCTCCTCTTCCTAAGCCAGGGGTCTTCAACGTTTTTTAAGCCACGGACCCCTTAACTGAAAGAGAGACGGAGCACGGACCCCCTACTACATATATTGTATAAAATGAAGTTGCATATTAAACAGGGCCTAGAATAACGTGTAGGGCGGCCTAAAGCCTTTATACATACCTTTTTTCATAGAATACTAAGCTATTAAAATAGCCTTATAATTGTTGGTATGGGTTTAGAAATCATGTTTTAAAGCTATAGTGCGTAGTTTCTGTCGCCCCCATGAGGAAGTCTAATTAATGACAACAACACTGTCTGCGTGTCCACATGATACAAGCCTTCCGTGACCACTTGACAGAACATGCTTAATTTTATCTGTTGTCTAAAAATATCTGGGAAAATACTGGCTACTGTAATTTCCGAGCAACTGATGTAAGAAAAATTACCGCCTGTCGATTGTTGCTATTTATAGGCTAAGTTACTTTATTTAGTTTATGGGTCAATGGCTAGCAATATGGAGCTGCTGCAGCTAATGCCGAGAGCTGTCACTTAGCTAAAACTGCAGTTTTAGGGGCATATCATAAAGAGTGCCTTTGTGCCTCATAACAGACACAAAATGCAATTAAAATGTCTGTGCAACATAAACAGGGCCCTTACATGACAACAAGATGCGTTTTCAACTCAGACATTGTTTAAATTCACCTACCCTGTTAGCTGCTAGCTGCTAGCTGTTGGCTGCTAGCTGCCATCTGGGATGAGTGAGTGTGTTCGGCCAGGCTTCAGTAATAATCATCACGCAGCAGTTCTGTGTGTATTTGTAGCATATATATCCATTTTGTGTGCGAGCCATCTGGCGTTGGTGAATAGTAGTCTCTGCAGTGGCAAACTGTGTGTCAGTTGCCGTAGCCAGGCTAGCAGGCCCGACCGGCATCCTTCTACTTCCTCCCCGCCTTCCCCGCCTGCCGCGGCCGACAACAATCCAGGGGCGCCCGCTGGTCTGGTGGATGTCCTCCAGAGGACAGTTCATGCTTTCGCGACGGAATTTTTGCGGCGAAAAAAGTTTATTTCCCCCTCAAAAATAGGTAATTGAGCACTGTAGTGGTTATGATCATATCAGTGACTATGTAACTACATGGAAACGGGCCAAATGATGCCTGTTTCTTGTACAGTAATAGCGTTACTGAAGGCTAACAAGATTAACGTAAAAATTGCCCGGAGTCCACCTTTTAATTGCAAAGTAGATTTACACATACAAGGAATTTGTCATGGCTGTTTTGGTGCATAACAATGTAAGAGACATACATAGTAAGAAGTATTAAAAACATTATAGACTAGAAGGGCACTCGGAGAGCGCAGACCTCCGCCAAGGCATGCCCTATCTCGCAACGTTAACGTTTCGTCTTGAGTTCAGATCAATTTCCCAGTCGGGAACTTATTTTTCCGATTTTTCTGACACCACATAATGCAGCACAAACACACTATCCCGCAATGTTAACAAAAGTGAAAAATCATTTGTGTATCTGTCCCGTGATTCGAATCTGCCTCAAAATGTAATGGGTTCATCCTTGGCCCAATTAGAGGATGGATAACCGAACCGAGCCCGTCGGTACCCAGCAGGATCCAACGGTACCCGATGGGCCGGGCCGGGTTCGGAGAGATATTTAGAAATGATGTTGAGGTTCGGGTCGGGCTCGGTCACATCAGCGCGATAAGGCATTGAACATTTCACATTTAAAACAGCTTATTATGTAGGTGCCTGTGTTAACGTGAGCTTGTTGGCCCGTGTGAGCTGATACGCTCATCTGTTGACATTTCTGAATGCCTTCCTACAGCTGCTTAATGAAAGATTCCACACAAACAAACGTACATGTGTCGTTAGTATGAGAAAAAAACGAGATTTTAACTCCGTCGGGCTCAGCCCGGGCTCGGTTACTGCTCTGTCGGACGCGGGCCGGGCTCGGACAGAAAAATGCGGCCCGATCCGCACTCTAGGCCCAATGCTACACCCTTCCACCAAGTTTCATGAAAATGGGGCCAGTAGTTTTTTCAGTAATCCTGCCGACAAACCGAGTCGAAAACATCACCTCCTTTCTGGAGGTAAAAACGTGCAATAAATACATTGTTTAAATAAAAGCGCTGAAGCAGTTTGTGCAGGAATTCGCAGTATGAAGAGTGGAGAATATGTCTGCAATGATTATAATCCAGAAAATGTGTGTCTAATTTTACGTTCATGAATATTGATGTCCTTATATTTGGGTTGTAGCTCCTGAAACACACCTCTTTTGTTTGTGTTGAGGATGAAGAGCAGCGATCTAAATCATGTCCAAATTCTCTTTACAGATATTAAAGAAAAAACTATACAAATATTATAGAAACCATCAAATGGACCTAACAATGCAATGTTATATGTTCTTCTATCTTTACTGCTACTTGTGCACTGAAAGGTTAAATACAATTCTCACAACCACAGTATGTACATATAGCAGATATGAAAGATATGGCATTAGGGACAACTAATTCTTTGGTCCTGCACCAGACTAGGGGGGTTTGTGTTAAATTGTCCTCACAACACAACAGGAGTCTGTCGACACAGCGAGAAGAAAGACAGGAAACAGGGGTGTGGGGCTGGGGCTGGACGCCAAGTTTTGAAGCGTTTTCGCTGCAAAACACAATATAATGTATACATTAGGACTTGTTACTTGATGTTCAATTTGTTATGGACACGACTCGGCTAATAACATCCTCCAACCTCCCGCACGCACATGAGCAGCAGTCACTTTGTCAGATTAAGTCTGTAGGTTGTTAAGAGGATGGATGTCTTGGACCGTTCATAGGCTCTCACATCGCAGTGGACACCAGTTCGGTTTTTTTATACTTGTTTTTTTTAAAAAGTAAAGTAAAGTCTGGCTACACCACAGTAGCCACATTTGCACCCTGCAAAAGAAAACGCCACAGACAACATTAAATGAAGTGAACTGTTGACACAATACAGTAACGTTAGCTATTTAAATGAGCTGATACATGGTTAAACCTCACTAGCTCTTACCAGTATATCACCGCGTGTACTTCGTCCACAGCAACCCCAGCAATCGGTCTCAAAACATCCCAGTTAGAGAGGAAATGCCGAAAACATATTATTTATAAATCTTAACAATCATTCCTCGAAAGAACCAAGCAGGCCTGCCCTGTTGCACCATAAAATAAATAAGTAAATGTACTTCCGTTGATCCAGACTAGTCTAAAGGTGAAGCCACAGTTAAAAGCAATTAACCAAAAAAAAAAAAAAAAACAACAAAGTGCTGCCTGCCGGTAGTTGAACCTGTCGTTGTGTCCCGTAGGGACGAGTGGGCCGAGGCCATCCAGATGGTAGCCGAGTCTCTGGCCAAACAGGAGGAGGAGGGCATCCTGAGCAGCCCCACCTCCCAGATCGAGAACGTCAACGAGGAGGAGATGGACACCTCCATCAGCCACTACAAACGAAAGGTGACGGTTGATCTCAGTGGAGACAAAATATCGCTCCTGCTTGTAAATCAAAGGGGGCTGTCTTATTTTTGGAAAAAGGAGTATCTTATGTCAGGGGGTGTCAAACTCAATTTCACTAAGGGCCATACCGGAAAAAGAGAATCACATCAAGGGCCAGACACGTAACGTTTATTGACATGCTTTTATTTCATTGAAAAAAGTCAAATACTGTGTCTTTGATTGTATGACTGCATGTCACTTTTTTGGACATTTTTGTAGCTTTTTTTGTCTTTTTTGTTGTCTTTTCCGACTTGGCTTTCTCAGACGTTTTTGTCACTTTTTCTTTTTTTATTTGTTGCTTTTTCCGACATTTTTGGCACTTTGTCGCATTTTTGTTGACATAAAGCCCTAAAAAAGTCAGCAAACAAGTTCCTTAGCCATCATAGAATTTAGCAATCAAGCAAAAACAATGAAACATTTTTTAACAGCAACCTGTTTCACAGCCTGAATATGAAAACTCTGCTTTTGTGGGAATTACTGAGTCCGTAAGTCTGCAAATCTGCCAAATTCAGCTTAGAATGTCAGGTAATTGCAGTTTAAAAAGCGCATTCCCGTGTTTTTGGTTTGACGCACAACTAGGCGGGCCACAATCTACAGTATTGTGAACTCAAATTGATGTGCGGGCCGGATTTGACCCGTGGGCCTTGAGTTTGACACATGTGATCTAAGTGCATTGAATGATGGAGGACCAGTTTCTTCACACCATGCCTCTGTTTCTTTTGTCCAGACAATGAATGACTTTGACTATCTGAAGCTTCTGGGCAAAGGCACTTTCGGGAAAGTCATTCTGGTGAGGGAGAAGGCGAGTGGCACCTACTACGCCATGAAGATCCTCAAGAAGGAAGTCATCATAGCCAAGGTATCAAGCTGCGTCACCTCCTCCATATTGCCATATATTACCACAAGTTCAAGGGGTCACATATACTGTGTATTATGAACTCTCCCTTTTTATTGTATATGCTCTTAAAAAAAGAAGACACTTCCTGAATGTAGCGGAGTCTGAACACAGCAGACAAAAGGCAAAAACAAAAAGGTAGCGGACAGAAATTCAACAAGCAAGCAGCATCAGTAGGCCGTAATCGATTATGGTCTGTCACTGCATCGATGCAGAGTCGCCCAGGTCCGCATCGCGATGCATCGTACAGGGTTTCTGCGGGGTCTAAAAAAGTTTCAATCTCAGGCCTAAAAAAGTCTTAAATCTGCAAAAGTATTGGGTTCTAGGTCTTAAATAATTTTTTACTTACATTTTCCTAGCCTAGAAATCTCGACGCACTTTGCGGCAGCAAATGTCATTTGCAGCCAGGGTCAGTCTAGTAACTCTCCGTTTGCGAGCTGGAAAAACCAAACTCTGGCCGGGCCAATCACATCGTGTATAGAGTGGGTGGGCGGGGCTTATGGCTGCTGCTGCTGGCGAACAGCGTTCTTTGGAAGACTTGGAGTTCAGCTTTTCTTTGAGAAAAGAACAAAGAACGGCACTGAAGTCATTCTTAAAAAAGGAAGATGTGTTCCGAGTTTTGCCAACCGGATACGGCAAAAGTTTAATCTATCAAGTAGCGTTGCTCTGATTGGTTGAAGAGCTATCCTATTGCGTGCAGAGGGAATTTGAAAGACAACCGTTTATCCCGCCCCTCAGATTGAGCCCCACCAATGGTGAGTTCCCAGACCCAACATCTGGATGTGGGTCAGACCCAGACCCAACATCTGGATGTGGGTCAGACCCAGACCCAACATCTGGATGTGGGTCTGGCTTGTCAGGCTAACATTTTCCTACGTCGATGTAACACTGCCTCTAATGCTCACTGAAATGTTTTTTTTTTTTTTTATCTGTGGTGTTGTAGTTCTTTCTTTCGCTAGTCCAAATATAATTTGCTGTATATGTACAGATCATTATTACTCTGTCGCTTTTATTCAGTTTGAATACATTTATTTACTTTGCAAGTACTTTTGTGACTCTGCATTTTGTTGTTCTTTTATCTCGTGATATAGGTCTTACATTTCATTCATAAAGGTCTTAAAAAGGTCTTAAAAGACTTCAGTTTGTCTTGGTAAAACCTGCGGAAATCATAATCGTAGAAACGATTCATTTCAACACCACTATTAAGAAGCCGGAATCAGAGAATTTTGACTTTCTATTCAGAAAAAAAGGAAAAACTAATGTTTGCAGCTCTAATGAGAAGCAGAAATCCCCCGCTCATTTTCAAACTAATAACAGATGCGGCGATTAGTCGATCTCTCAGTCTGAAACTATTTTGATAATTGATCATGCTGTGTCTGTTTTAATGTGAATGTTCGATTGATGTTTTTTTGGCATTTAAAGATGTCTTTTTGCTCTCTTAGAAACTATGAAGGACATTTTTCAAAGTGTTCTGACATTGTATTTGCAAAACAATAAGAAAAAGAACTTAATCAACATTTAGGACACTATTTTAACGATCTAAAAGGTGCGTTTAGGGCGTGTACGAATCCACTTTTGCTAGTAACATGCAATAAACCAATCAGATTCTCATCTCCCATTCCCTTTAAAAGCCAGGCGCGTTTGTACTAGAGGGGTTGAAATGAATCAAATAATGGATGCATGGAGACGTGGACGATGCTGCATCGATAATCGGCCGGGCCATAATCAATTATTTCTGTTTACAATTTAACGTAGGCCTAACAACCTTTCTGTTGACATAATCTGGTATGTTTTGCACGTTCAGGAAGTGCCGTGTGCTCAGTGTTGTAGTTTTATGTATCCAATGTATTTAGTATGAGAGCACTGCAGAATGTTTTGGTTTTGAAGCTTGAAAAGCTATGAATTAAATATCCTAAATGGCTCGGGAGGTCAGTGAAGATCCACACCTCTAGTTTGTACCTCGGCATATTGCTATTATGATGGCGGATTTGCACCGTAATAATTTTTATTACGCAATATTTTATTGCGCGCGCTGTGCACGAGCCTAGGAGCATTTTACTAATACGCTGTTAAAATAACAATGAAATGCTGCGTTGTTGACTTCAGACCAGGTTTTTGTGGGTCAATGGGACGATCACTTCACGCTGCCTCAAGATAGCAATACGCCCAGAATGCATCTGAACACACCTCCCTGTAAGACCAGCACGCCCAGAATGCACCTGAACACACCTCCCTGTAAGACCAGCACGCCCAGAATGCACCTGAACACACCTCCCTGTAAGACCAGCACGCCCAGAATGCACCTGAACACACCTCCCTGTAAGACCAGCACGCCCAGAATGCACCTGAACACACCTCCCTGTAAGACCAGCACGCCCAGAATGCACCTGAACACACCTCCCTGTAAGACCAGCATGCCCAGAATGCACCTGAACACACCTCCCTGTAAGACCAGCACGCCCAGAATGCACCTGAACACACCTCCCTGTAAGACCAGCACGCCCAGAATGCACCTGAACACACCTCCCTGTAAGACCAGCATGCCCAGAATGCACCTGAACACACCTCCCTGTAAGACCAGCACGCCCAGAATGCACCTGAACACACCTCCCTGTAAGACCAGCACGCCCAGAATGCACCTGAACACACCTCCCTGTAAGACCAGCACGCTCATAGGCGCACAGATGGGCGCAGGTGCATTGATTAACAGTTTATTGGTTTTTCACAAAATGTAAACACACACACATACCCATCAGAAAAAAGAAGCAGTACACATACAACAAAATAAAAAGAAAGAGGACATAGCGCGACCATAAACAAAAACTAAACTATAAATACATTATAGGACATTATAAAAAAAGGGAAAAAAAGACAGTGATGCACAGACCCTTGAGTTTACAACCTTGCCTATATATAGGTACAGTATTCTATCAAAATGTATCCATCAGACATGTTTTCTAGTTAAATGCTATGTTTATGAGCCGGAACGCCATTAAATGCCCAAAGTGTACGAGTGATACTTCCCCCGTTTCAAGTCGTACTCCTCCACTTTGTCAAGCAACCTTTAGGACAGTTATTCCCGTCCAGTTTCGCTGGACGGGAAACTGTGACGGGCTTTGCGCTGCAACGCGGGGCAAGATAGGGCCCTTAGTGTTAATCAGATGTTGTTTTGTTGTCTTTAATTTAAACATGTTTTTACTGGTTACTGGATTAAAATGACTGTCTTTAACAAGATCTACCGTAACTCTTATGTGTGAAAATAGCAACAAATAAACTAAATGTGTTACCTTCATTTGGCATGTAACTGTTAGTCGAGGGTGTTCATATTAGATAGTAGAAGATAATATTTAGAAATATCAGTTCCAGATTGGTTTTATGCCGGCATCATCCTGATGTTCGCTCACCTCTCTTCCAATTACATCCTCAACCTTTTGACTCAAACAAGAAATTGTCTCCTGACTAATCACCATCTTCTTTGTCCTCTCCTTTTTTTTTTTTCTTCTCCATCACAGGATGAAGTTGCTCACACACTCACAGAAAGTAGGGTATTAAAAAACACTCGGCATCCATTCCTAACTGTGAGTATCAGCATGGAGAGTGCATGCAAACATAACCTGATGACACGCCTGTGCTGCTGTGAATTATTAAGTTGGAATAAATAAATATAAATAAAGAGAAGCAGCTTGACTTCAAAGACTCTCTTGATACATGTTACAAAGAAGGAACGATGCACTGAATTCAGACCGCAAAGCTTCTGCTCTTAAAAAATAAATAAATAAATGTGTTTGAAACAATCGGCTAAGTTCTGCTGAGTTAAAAAAAAATATATATATATATATATATTTTGTGTTTCAGTCTCTGAAGTACTCGTTCCAGACTAAGGATCGGCTGTGCTTTGTAATGGAGTACGTCAACGGAGGAGAGGTGAGACATCAGTGAATCTCTTTTTTTTATTTATTTTTTTATGTTTTTGATGCTGGCAGATGTTCTGAAGTTATTTCAAGAACTATTGAAGAATGAAGTCGACTGTGATTCAAAGAGCTTCAACTGAAAGCAGTCACTCCTGTCGATGTGGTCTCATTTGGAGAGTTGCAGGACTGGAGTGGCTGCACTGACGTGGGTTGTCAGTTTATCAACTTGAAGCCATCAGTGGCACAAAAGACCAGAGAGGGATGCGAAATATCTTCAGAACTTATCGTTTTATTTGTATGCAAGTTCAGTCAGAGACACTTGCATTTTTACAATTGGTTATAGTTTTTTTTAACATACAAAACATACAACTTGTCTTGACTGTTTTATTGCACGTCTCAAATAGTCTTCTCAGTTACAGTTTGGTCTACATAAAGCCCTAAAAATGTCAGCAAAAACGTTCCTTAGCCAGCACAGGAAAAAACGCCAAAAAAGGTCACATTGAAAATAGCGCCCAAACAAAGTGGCAAAAAAGTGTCAGAAAAGCGACAAAAACTTCAGAAAAGGCGACAAAATGTTGAAAAAGTGACAAATCTAGGTGGGCCAGAATTGATTGAGCACATTAATTGATATACGGGCAGATCAACATCGAAGGGCCAGGTTTTCCAGCCAGCCTTGAGTTTGCCACGTGCTTTAAGCCGTCGTCAATGATCGGAGAGTCAAAGTCATTCTTCTGTTGTTTTGATGTCTTCTGCTACATCTCAGCCCCGCCTGGGTTCCACTGCAGAAAATAGCAGTGATTTTGATCTTGATTACTGGTCTCTTACTGGATGACTCAACTTAATACAACAGACACGTCTGAGGTGTATGAACTTGTGTTTATGTATTTCTCTGCAGCTGTTTTTCCATTTGTCAAGAGAAAGAGTATTTTCGGAGGACCGCACCCGTTTCTACGGCGCTGAGATCGTCTCTGCTCTAGACTACCTGCATTCTGCCAAGATCGTCTACCGTGATCTGAAGGTAAACGTCCCCTGCTCTGTGACCGTGTCTGAGAGAAATCTAATGTTTGACACCTGCCCTGGGTTGGCAGTTCATAGTTTATCATGTAGAAACATACAGAAACACGGCCAGATTTTGCAGGTCGGAAACAAAGCGTCATGTTTCTCTCTCGTCCTCCTCATCAGCTGGAGAACCTCATGTTGGACAAAGACGGCCACATCAAGATCACAGACTTCGGCCTCTGCAAAGAAGGCATCACCGACACTGCCACCATGAAGACCTTCTGTGGAACCCCAGAGTACCTCGCTCCTGAGGTCAGAGCTCTGACACACACACACACACACACACACACACACACACACACACACACATACACACACACACTAGCTGTGTTCCAAACCGTTCCCTATCACGGAAATAGTGCACTATATTGCAGAGATCTTCAACAGGGGGTTACTGAAGGGGGGCCGAAAATTAAAATATCTTAATATGAAACCAACATATTATTTGCAATATTGTTAGCAAATATAAATCAGCTTCACAATTTGTGAAACCCCCACCACCACCACCACCACTGATGATAGGCTTACTGGTAGAGCTGGGCAGTATATCGATATTATATCGATATATATGAAGCAAGATATCGTCTTACATTTTGGATATCGTAATATCGAGATATAACGTATGAAGTGTTGTCTTTTCCTGGTTTTAAAGGCTGCGTTACAGTAAAGTGATGTCATTTTCTGAACTTACCAGACTGTTGTAGCTGTTCTATTATTTGCCTTTACCCACTTAGTTATTATATCCACATTACTGATGATTATTTATCAAAAATCTCATTGTGTGCATATTTTGTGAAAGCACCGATTGTCAACCCTACAATATTGTCACAATATCGATATCGAGGTATTTGGTCAAAAATATTATGTATATATATATATATTTTCTCCATATCGCCCAGCTCTACTTGCTGGCTGGAATAAGTAAGGTAGCCACTAAAATCCACAGATACAGTTCATCCTAAGGATTCACTCTGCCACATTTTACATTAAAACATGATTATTTATAAAATCATGCCAACAATGATTAGGCTATTTTAATAGCTTAGTATTTTATGCACTAAAAAGGTATGTGTAAAGGCTTTAGGCCGTCCTATAAGTTATTGTAGGCCCAGTTTAATATGCAACTTAAAACTTTATGCAGTAGGGGGTCCCTGCTCCGTGTCCGTTTTCAGTTAAGGGGTCCTTGGCTTTAAAACCATTGAAGACCCCTGATATAGTGTGTTCGCCATTCTGTAGTGGTGTTCAAATTGTCCGCAGTTCATTTAATTCACTATATAGTCCACTATAAAATACCCACAATGCACAGCTGTACAATGTAGCCTACATTTGACTCCCGTATACCCACAACGCAATGTGGTCGTGTTTTCCCAGAGGAGGAGAAGAAGCAGCCGAAGCCCCCACGAATACTAGATAGGAAAAATGGAGCGGGCTTCTGTTTCTAAACAGTGGAAATGTAACATGCAACATATATAATATTCAACCTTTTACTATCCTCCTGGGTGCTCTCTTTGTTTTCAGGGACGTATTAGAAGTATTTTAATTTCAGTTTGTTTACGTGATGCTGGGGGCGCCCGCCACCGTCACACAAATCTACTGACGCAACGATGTGTTTTCAGTGAGTGTCCGAAATCTGGTTCGGACGTTCCCTATATAGTTCACTATTTAATAAACACTATATAGGGAACAGTAAGTGAGTGAATGAGGGAACGGTTTCCGACAAAGCTAGTGACTATTGATAATTAACAAGCAGAAAAAATAAGATTGGAAACTGTCACAAAAACTGTTCAGGCCCAAACTGAGCCTTCGCCGTCTTCTGTTTTCGTTCCGTATGATGAAATCAGGAAAGAACTTGGGTTTTGTTTGTCATCAAGCAGCAACCACCAGGGCTCAACTTTGTGGAAGTGCCCCAAGGTGTAGTTCCTCTAATGGCAGCTAAATGTTTTCTTTACATCAAAGTAGAATGTCAGTGGCCGATTTCACTTCTTCTAATGTGGCTCTTGGTGGAGATTCTGAAAGTTGTTTTCCCATTAAGAGGACGTGAAAGCGGATATCAGATGCGTCAGGGTCAGATATAGCTACGTGAGAAAGAAAAAAAGAGGCACAGGTTGGTCTTAAAATGGCCTCTTGGTGTTTTAATACACAATACCGTTTGTAAAGTTTGTAATCTGCTGCCACAAAGCTTGATTGTGTCAGAGGTCTGAGAGGACTACTCAGTATGTTTGGATTGTCTTTGATGCTTTTAGGTTGAAGTAAGTCCTCCTTTACAAATAGATGTTGTTTAGTTTCGTACAACCAGACTGACAACTGAAAGGGCAGGAAGAGGCCAAGAGCCCTCTGAGCAACAGTTGAATGAGAAGAGAAGAAAACATCATTGCATCAGCGTCATTGGTAAAAGAAACTGGACGCTTAGCATCAAAGTGTGTGCAGATTTAGACAGGAACAGCTTCCTGTTTCAGTGTCAAGTGCAATATAACAAGCTGGAATTAATATTTAGTAAAAGCTCTTCAAACTTCACAGTAAAACAGAAGGTTAGTCTAAAACGCCACAGGGTTAGCCCTGTTGGACTATCAGCTGAACATACTATGGGCTGAGAAATCGCAGTTCAAACCCTTTTCAATCTAACCATCCCTTGTTCAAATAGTTATTACCGAAGAAAAGAAGAAAAACATCGACATAACCGCTGTTTCGTAACATCTGAACAGTCACACTATCACGCGCTGAACGTGTGATGTATTTTCAGACAGGGTTTGCCCTGTTTTGTCAGCTGTTAAGAGGGAATTGTGATAGAAATGCTGTCAGCGTTCTGGTTAAAGTGTGTTGCGTGTTACCAGGTGCTGGAGGACAACGACTACGGGCGGGCGGTGGACTGGTGGGGCTTGGGAGTGGTGACGTATGAGATGATGTGCGGCCGCCTGCCGTTCTACAACCAGGACCACGAGAAGCTGTTCGAGCTCATCCTCATGGAGGAGATCAAGTTCCCGCGGACGCTGTCGGCCGACGCCAAGTCGCTGCTGTCGGGGCTGCTCATCAAGGACCCCAACAAACGGTACGCAGACACACACACACACACACACACAGTACTAAATCTATGAGTGTCTTTCGCGATGTGTTCATTGCGCCAGTTAATATCACAGTGATGATAAAAAAAAAACGATATTTTGTGAAGCCCACACACACACACACACACACACACACACACACACACACACACACTAGGGCTGCACGATATGAGGAGAATATGCGATAACGTTGTTGAATATCCTGATAACAATATTACTTGATTATAAAGTGTACTCAGTTCAGCTGCTTTCAGTATTCTGCTAAAACACATCAAATGTGCTTGTTTAAAACAATTAGAACTGAATGTAAAAGACCTCTCAAGATCCTGTCTTTACTCAAAGTACAAGAGATAAAAAAAAAAAAAAAAAGTACTATCTGTCCCAGAATCCACCGGTTCATTTCACTATTTAAGCCGCCATCTTGATGTTGAGAAGAGAACAAAAAAACCTCCTCCTGATAATTGGTATTCAGATAAAGTGCTGTTAGACAAAAACCGGCTGGTGGCTGCTGTTAATTTCCCTCTCTGATTGTCCCGGAGGCGTTTTTCTGTCTCTAATGAAGAAAAGTGGAGAAAAGAGGCTACTGCAGCTTCAGAGAGCGAACCCATTCACCCCCGCCGAGTTATTTTTGGATCCGTAGCAGGTGGATATTCTGGGTCCGTTGATGGAGACTTTGTAAGAGCAGCGTTTTTTTGTTTTTTTTAATGTCTGACTTCAACGTCGTCTTGGTTGTCTCTCTCTGTTCTCTGACAGGCTGGGCGGCGGACCGGATGACGCTAAGGAGATCATGCGGCACAGTTTCTTTGGCACAGTCGACTGGCAGGACGTCTACGACAAGAAGGTGAGAGCAGGATTTAGCTGCCGAGGCGTCATCCGATCTTCAGCGGTAATTTTATTCCAACTGCGTACCTGAGATATTCTGGGATCAGGGTTACCTGATTTTTCAAAAGAAGTCTGGCAGAGATGTATAAATAAAAAAAAAAAAAAATAGAATGGAAAATGTACACCGTCGTCCTGTTTTTTTTCTTTGACTGTTCGGCTACAGACTGCAGTCAGATTTTTTTTGGGGGGGGGGTCAATGTGACCAGGTCAGACTTCTTCAGAAGTAGTGTGAACACAAAAATCTTGCCCAGATCTGATTTTTTCAAATCAAGATTTAGACCACTTCCATATGTGGTCCTGAATCAGACCCAGGTCTTTTTTACGTCAGTCTACCAATCTATCAGTTTATCACAATTATGTGCCGGCGGGAGTCAGCCCTAGACACAGACAGTAACATTAAAACCTCACTAGGCCTCCAACATGGAGAACAGTGATGGAGCAAGTCAATGGAGGGAGAGGGAGGTGTTAGACCTCATTAGTGTATGTATGCTCATTAATGTTACGGCTGCCATTGTACAAACATTTTGAAATAAAAGTGAAAATGCTGACTTTCTCCATAACCTCCCTAACTTTAGCACAACAGCGTGCTGCGTCTGATGTCATTGTTACTGGTCTTTTGATCATGCGGGTCAGTTCGACACCGCAAACAGTTCACAGTTCACACTAATGTCAACAGCCAAACTAATAATCGGATCTGAGCAAAAAATCTGAGTTAAGCATCAAGACTTGCGGTGCGAACGTGGCCATAGACTCCTCAGAGCCTCTCAGCAATGTGCGAGTCAAGGTTTTCGTTCTTTTTGCTGCATGTCAACATAGAAAGCAACGTGTTTTAGTCCTTCACTGCTTTTACGCAGATTTTTATCAGCAGCTCAGTAAGTTTCAATGCCCATTTCCCGACAGATGGAGATAGTGGTGAGTATAGAGAGATAGTCATACTGATAAGTAAAATAACATTTATTTAAAGAGCACTTTCTCAAATCTACATTACAAAGTGCTTCACAAAACAATAAAACAGACCAGTCATAAAATCATCAAAAACCAAACAAATACAAACTATTTGGTGTATAAAAACCTGTACAAAGAAGGTAAAAATCAAAGGAGGTTCAAGCTCAAATAAAATCCTAAGTTGGATAAACTCCGACCTGCGGCCCTTTGCTGCATGTCATCCCCCCCCTCCTTTCATGTCTTCTGCTGTCCTAACTCTATACGTTTGTTTTAAGAAGGGACTCAAAGCAGACCTATGACTCACCTGATATTCTCGATATATATATATTCGTCAACCATGCTCAGTATTTTTTAACCATCATGCACGTATTTGGCTGGGGGTTTAGGGTTTCTCCCTAAAACAAATACGTTTTTTCAATTAAAAAAATGCAATTTTACATCATCTTGGACCGTTACTATCATATCTGTGTCTGAAACATTGGAAAAGCTAGAGCAGATAATAAACAAATAACACTCCAAAAGCTTAAAGACAAAACTGACCAACCACAATCATTAGAGAAAAGTATTTTAGTTATATTCATCATTTTGCTTAGGCGGTGCCCAAAACCAACCAAACCAGATTTTGGACACTGACTGAAAACATCGTTGCGTCAGTAGATGTCCGGTTGTTTGTGTGACGGAGGCGAGCGCTCCCAGCATCATGTAAACAAACTGAAACTAAATGACTTCTCTTCCGGGGCAAACACAACCGTGTTGCATTGTGGGATACGGGAGTAAGGCTACATTGTATGAACACTCAAATTAGCTGTGCGTCGTGGGTATTTTATAGTGGACTATATAGTGAATGAAATGAACCGCGGAGAATTCAAACACCACTACAAAATGGCCAACACACTATGAAGTGCACTATTTTCCGCGACAGGGAACGGTTTGGAACACAGCCACTGACTCTGTTGCCTTTCTACTTCCTGTCTTGTTGCAGCTGGTCCCGCCCTTCCAGCCCCAGGTCAGCTCCGAGACGGACACGCGCTACTTCGACGAGGAGTTCACAGCACAGACCATCACCATCACTCCGCCGGAAAAATGTAAGCACGCCTTTCTACGTCATGCACTCACCGACACCTGGCCGACCGATCAGGGTCCAGAATTCACTTTTTTTTTGTATGAATATTCAAATTTGACCAGCCACTCAAAAGATTACACCAGGGGTCTTTAACAAGGGGTGTAACAAGGGGTCTTTTAAGCCAAGAACCCCTTAACTGAAAGAAAGACGGAGCAGGGACCCCGTACTACATTGCAAAAACGTTATTAAATTGTATAAAATGAAGTTGCATATTAAACTGGGCCTACAATAACGTGTAGGGCGGCCTAAAGCCTTTTTGTGTGCATAGAATACTAAGCTATTAACATAATAATTGCTGGCATGATTTCATAGATCATGTTTGAATGTTAAGCATACATGTGGCACAGTGAATCCTTGAGATGAAGTGTATCTGTGGATGGCTACCTATGTGACTACCTTACCTATAGGCCAGTAAGCCTACCATCAGTGGGTCTTTTCACAAATATGGTTGTAAGAGCCGTTTTCATTTGTTTTGGGTGTAGGACACAAATTGTCCACTGGTGTCACTAGTGTGCTTTTGAGTGATGTCTATTTAGGTAGGAACCTTTCAACAGGTAACGGGGTGCCGCATCGAATTGCTACACACCGCAACGCTCATGTGGATGCGTAAATGTTTGTTGATGGAGCTTAATGGACACATGGATTCTTGCACGTTCATTCGAAGAACACTGTGATCAATAAATGTCCATCAAAACGCAACGATGACTATTGGAGTCTGTGATTTCAACAGTAGCCTACGGAGGTAGAAGAGAGTGCATCAGCTAGTTTACTAGCCATAGACTGTTCATTTCAAGTCTGTATAGCAGCCCCTCAGTGGCTTCAAGTTCAGAGCCCTGCCCTGCAGTAATATGAGGACCCCCATAGGGGTCCCAGACCACCTGTTTACGATTCTACACTGTTTGTTGGCTGGTTAGTGAAGCAGATCTACCAGCCACTTGCATATTTCACCAGCATTTGGCTGGTAGATGTTGCTCATTTTGGACCCTGCTGACAGATCAGATACATCAGGCTGCTGCTGATAAACACCACATCTCTGTTAGTTCACCGATAATGGGATTAGAGCTGCAAAGATGACTCAGTTAGTTAGTCAATTACTCAATTAATCGCCAACTATTTTGATAATCGATTCATTGGTTTATGTTATTTTTTTGTGGGGGGAAAAGTAAAATCTCTCTGATTCCAGCTTGTTAAATGTGAATATTGTTATTGTAATATTGTTAACTGAAGATCTTTGAGTTGTGGACAAAACAAGACATTTGGGGACGTCATCTTGGACTTTTTGGGAAACACCGATTGACATCTTTCATCATTTTCTGACATTTTAGAGACCAACACAACTAATCCTTTAATCCAGAAAATAATCGACGGTGAAAACAAGCATTAGTTGCAGCCCTTAAATGTGATGGAGGCTGAGTATTTAACTTCTGTTGCGAATCTGCCTCCTGGTGGCCTAAAGGGGAACTTGGTGTCCGTGGAAACGCCTGAATCCTCTAGTCCTCCGTGGCACTGGGGACGCTTTGCCAAGTCTGAGAAGACGAGCGTACCGATGTCGTCATTTTCTCAGTTTGACCCACAATTCCAAAAAAAGTCAATCTATGTGAGTCCCTCAACTTCACGGAAGTACAGTTTTAACAAGCTGTGTGTACCACTGCAAAATATTTCATTAGTTCCTTTAGTTTACTGGTTTTATATCAAAAACTTTCAGACTTTCAGAAACCAAAGCAGCCTTTATTGCCATACCGAGTGTTATTTATTAAGTGCAGCCGATTAGTTTTAAGGTATTTTGCTCATATTATGTTCATTTTCAGGTTCATAATTGTATTTAGAGGAAGCCTGACGTGGTCATACTCAGATTCTAGTCAGAATATGAGTCTGATACCGCTCCACTGGGCTGTGATTACGGGGCGGGTTTCAACCCAACCAGGAAAGTGAATGCCTCTGCACTCAATTGGATAGACCTCCAACCAATCAGAGCAGCTGAGACAGACGTCACAGAAGCTGTAAGTCAAAGACGGGCTTCGGCGGCAGTTTCCGTGTCGTGCGAACGGGTGTGGCAATGTGTATACATAACGTGATCGCGGTTCTCGATGCGCTGTCGATATCTTCTCTAACAGACGCGATGGAGGAATCTACACATCTCAGTTCTCCATCGGCAGCCGTCTTTGTTGTAAACGGCGACGTGGTTGATTACGTTACTGTTGATCGTCTGTCCATCATCGTATAAAGCCCGCCCTGACAATTTGATTGGTACGAACAGCTCTGGTTGGATCATAGTTGCTCCACAGCGGATCAAGTCCAGACCCAACTTCCCGACCTCAAATGTTGTGAGCGGGGCTAAGTTCAGCTGGCATCCAGGCTAATTCAGAGGTTGTACCAGAATAGGTTTACATATTTTTGTTGTACTGCTCATTGCTGCAGCTCCTCTTTTCACCCTGTGTTCAGGTCTCTGTTTTAGCTACAGAGTGAGACCTCTCACTTCTGTTCCATCTTTGTTCGCACATGCAGACTCCCAACAAAGACAGGTGATCTGAATATATGAATGGGAATGTACACACAGTGTTTAGTTGTATGTTGTTATTGTATGACTTACAGTTTTTGTATGCTGTATATACTGTACATAACTATTTGTTTTTGTTTCCTGTAATAATGTAATATTATAAAGTAGGGGCAGAGCTTTGTAAGCATTATGCGTCTCCCTGCTCCTTCTCAAACTCATCCTTTTTGTTGTTTTTATCTGAAGTACCGTACTGACCCGAATATAAGACAGGGTTCCCCCCCCCCAATGAAGATATCTGAAAAATCGAGGCCGTACTATATGTGGGGTCTAGACTTTGAAACATCCACAACAACAGGTGGTGCCAAATGGCGGTAAACTGAACGTAACGCTCATAACAAGGGCCGTCAGTTATTAAATTGAGATTCAAAAAGTATTTTTCCAAAAATGAGTTTTGAAAAAGAAGGGGTCGTCTTATAATCAGGGTCGTATTATATTGGGGTCAGTACTGTATGTTGATGTATGTATGTATGTTGTAGCATCAACCAAACCATTTAAAAAAAAGGACAAAAACGTGGAAATAATCGTCATAAAAAGTGTATACATTTTGACCCGGGAGGACAACAAGTTCATAGTTGACGGGAAGACAACACCAGGGTTAAACTAACGCATGTCTGTCTCTCTACAGATGACGAGGACGGGATGGACGCGGCGGACAACGAGCGGAGGCCTCATTTCCCACAGTTCTCCTACTCAGCCAGCGGGCGGGAGTGAGCGGCCCAGCCCCGCCAGTATCGTCCCCATTCGTGGCCATTTTGAGGAAAACACGTAGCCATTTTAGGAAGAAGAGAAAAAAAAAAAAGAAATACCAGTCTCCCCTCTTTTTCTCCTTCTCTGCCTCCTCACAGACGGGGAAAAGTCTTTTTAGGGACTTTAAAAAGAGGTTTTTTTGCACAGTGGGATAGACTCCAGCCGGTCTCTCCCACACTAAAAAGAAGTCTCGTACATTTTCAGCGCTATTTACTGCAGAAGGCAATGTTTTTGTTATTTATTTTTTCTCTCCGTCAGTATTAAGTTGTCGACCCGGGTTACGTTCAACTTTTTAGTTTGTTTGTTTGTTTTTGCCCTTATTGTTTTTAATTTCTTTCTTTCTTCGTCTTCTTTTGACTTTTTTGCACTTGGTTTGGAAGAGCCGTTTTAGGGAACAAAAAACCAAAAATGTTGCCTTACGTGTGCAGATGTTTCGTATCATACCGACAGGGTGGTTTTTGTTGGGGTTTTTTGGGGTGGGAGGGTTTCGGGGGTTGTGAAGGGTCATTCTTAGTTGAGAATAAGTGCATGGCTCGTGGTTCACTCCCAAAAAAATAAAAAAAAAAAAAAAAAAATACAAACATTTTTTTTTCTTTCTCATACATTTGCCATGGCAGTGCACATTCCCCCCAATCCCATGGCGATGGAAACCACTGTCTACCGGTTAACAAACAAAAGAAGGACCAGAATGGACGAGTCTGTATGAGTCCTTTTCATCGATGCAGTGTTATGCTACTCTTTGCTCTCGTATTTTTTTTTCTCTCGACCCATTGTGTTCTCGTTTTTTTTCTCTCTCTCTCTTGCGCTTCTACGTCTTAGTTTGTTCATTTTTTTCTTTTGAAAACTAGGAAGAAAACACTAAACTGCCAGAAACTGCACAGTTCACTCAGGCGCCACAGAGCACAACCGCGTTCAAACTCAGCTAACCGCTCCAGCTTTCCACAGCCGGCAGGGGAACGAGGCCTTTTCTCTGCTTTCTCACCGCTTTTCCTCCTCCTCCTCCTCCTCCGTTTCTGCACCTCCTCTTTTTGTTTCCTCATCGTAGCTGTAGGACTAGTGGAATGGGTGTTTACACAGGGAAATGTGGCTTAATGTATGTATGTATGTATGTACTGTATGTATGTAAGTGGGACATGGGGGTCAACTTTATGCTGTCATAGCGCACGCGCACACACACACACATATATATATATATATATATATTTAGACTCAGAAACAGGAAACAGCTGTGAGATCAGACTGAAGTCGGCAGTTTACTCCACACAAAAAATGTGGCGTTTTTTTGTAAAATGAGCAGAATATATCCGAACACTCACTGCATCTACGTGTGTGTGTGTGTGTGTGTGTGTGTGTGTGTGTGTGTGTGTGTGTGTGTGTGTGTGTGTGTGTGTGTGTGTGTGTGTGTGTGTGTGTGTGTGTGTGTGTGTGTGTGTGTGTGTGTGTGTGTGTGTGTGTGTTCAACAGCTCCTGTCAGGTAACGCTGGACTCTGCTGCGAGTCAAAGCCAGTCCACTCAGTGATGCAGTTCAGTTGTCCGTCTGCAAATGTGTATATCCTCCGCGACTCCTTGAACTAAGGACACGTTACACGCCCGGTGAAATATAAACCTAACCTGAAAGGCAGTCGAGTCATTTAATGTTAAAGTTTCAGTGTGGCGGAAGACCTAAATGAAAAACCCTCCACTTTCCCGTGGCATGTTTGCAGCTGTCCTTCCTCGAACTAAAAAAAACGTCCGTTGAACAGACCGACAGTTTACGTGATATTTCAGGGCACAAAGAGTTTTGGTTTTAGCTGCCACTCAGTGGGACAATCTGGGTCCTACGCTCTTGATACAAACTAACAATGTAAGAGATTGGAGAGGGTTATCGTCACAGTTCAAATCGGAAACGAATGTAGGGAGGTGGCCGTTTCAAATGCAGTTTGAACGGCTAAAATCTGTTCAGTTTATTCAGTGATATTTCTGGACATACAGAGAGTTTGGGCGTTTTTCCTTTTTAGCTTTTAGCTGCTACTCAGTGAGGCAGTCTGGGTCCCACGTTCTTGATATGAACTAAGAATCGTAAGCGATTGGTAAGGGTTGTCTTCGCGTTTCAAATGGAGTTTGAACGGTTCAAATCTGTTCGGCCAGGGCGAGGGTTAGCCTGGTCCTACCAGACTCTGGTCCACTAGCCTGGTCCTACCAGACTCTGGTCCACTAGCCTGGTCCTACCAGACTCTGGTACACTAGCCTGGTCCTACCAGACTCTGGTCCATTAGCCTGATCCTACCAGACTCTGGTACACTAGCCTGGTCCTACCAGACTCTGGTACACTAGCCTGATCCTATCTGCCATAACCAATCGCTAACGTTTTGGTCGTGACGTCGGCTTAGCATCGCTAGCGTTAGCCTTAGCCAACTCCTTTACCACTAACGGAGCGAGCTGGACTGAACTGTTCCCGAACCCCGTGGGGAGGAGGGCCACATCATCACGGCCACCAACACAACTCCGCAAAGATTGTTCTTGCTCAGGCTTTAACTTCTGGATATTTGACAGCGTTGCCACAACGGACCAAATGGCTTCGCTCGCATCTTTCTCCGCCGCCATTACGGAACTACAACTCAAACTAGCGCACGGCCTCAACGTCATCGTTCTCAGCCACTCCCTCTGTTCGCTGATTGGACCGCCAAAATGTTGCTGGAGAAAACCCAAGAATATACCGCTAACCCAGACGTAGTACTGAAGGAAAATGAAAATTGAGCGGAAGTACGTAGGTGGGGGGAGCCAGGCTAGGCGAAGGAATGTCCCGCATTACCCTGCCTCTGATTGGCTTACCCTGGTATCCTTGTCCTAACCCTAACCAATCTCACTCCTCGTGCCTAAACCTAATCAATCCAACTAACCAAGGCAACGAGTATTAGCCAATCACAGGCAGAGTAGGGCTGGACCTGCCTTCGCCGTCAGAGGAAAACGCAAATTTGCGGACCCGAATGGGGCTGGATCCAGAGTACGTTTAGTCTAATCGGGTCCCGTTGCAGATGAAAATAACTTTACTCCTATTGGACCCGTGAATACCAACATGTACAACTACAACCAATGTTAGTCTAGAAATATGTCCACATAGTATAAGGCTACGTTCACACTTGCAATCCCGGAAGTGGAACGTAGTTGATTTGGACTAAACTTATGGTAGTTTAGAAGTGTGTCCACGTAGTATTAACGCAGTGAGTCCTGCCCCCTAGTGGTCAGAGAGAGAACCTTTGATTCATTTAACTGACTCGTAAGGTACTGAATCCAAAACAGATTTAAACATTGCAACGCTGTAAACTCTCCGCGTCGATCGAAACAGAACGCAAAGCTTCTTTTCGGTTGCGTATCGACCATTTCACCGCTTATAAAACCACGTCAGATTGAATGTTTTCTGGAGAATACCGCCCACTTCACCTGCTCTGCTGTTCTCCAATCACTCTTCAGGGTTCCTGCACACATCTGGAAAGGTTCAGAGGAAGAATTTGGGGGATTTCCAGGTCCTAATTGCAAAAGGTGTTTCGGGGAAAATCATTGTTTTAATGATGAAGTCTGTCATCCCGTTTAATACTTCACATGTACAAGAGATGAGAGAAATATGACTGTGAAACATATCGAACAGAGTAAAAACGTGGAGTTTTGTGACATTTTTTATGAGTTCATTTTTTTGTGGGGGTTGGTTGGTTGGTTGGGGGGTTGGATCTTTACTGTGACTGTGAAGGAACCCTGACAAGCACACACACACACACACACACACACACACACATTCATATTCACACACAGATACACAAGAGACTGTTTTTAGACGATAGATCAGAGTGAAGATTTAATTTATCGCACGGACACTAACAGAAACGAGGCTTCCAGATGCAGGGGTTCTGTCCTGTCAGTATTATGAGATATTACATTTATTTACATACACACACACACACACACACATTTTAATCCTGAACAGAGGGTATCACTAATCATGTCACAGATCACGAGAAAACTGAGCCGTGAGACACTCATGTATGAAGACTCTGAGGACTGCCAGAAAAAAAATGTTGTCGCCCCAAAACTTCTTGATGTAAATATGCAATGCCTTTTTATTTTCTTCTCTCTCTCTCTCTCTCTCTCTTTTTTTGGGGAGTGGGGGGGGGGTCTTTCGTGGCATCCTGACAGACAACACAAACGTTTTTTTCCTGTGACTGTACTTCAAGCTTGCTGATGAGAATAGTGACCGAAAAAAAATACAACAACAAGAAACGATTCAAAAACTGCATTTAAGAAAAAGAAACATTTAAAAAAAAAAACGAAGAAAAAATAAAAATAAAGACAGTGTCAAAGACTGGACCCTTCCGTTGAGTTTCTCGGGTTGATACACCGACTCGACTTTTTATCGTCCACGGAGGATGTTTCCATGGAGACAACCCCCACCCCCTCCTCCACCACCCCTGCTCTCCTCCCCCCCCGCCCGCCTTCCTTCGGTCGCCGTGGTCCCCGAAAACAGATCATGGACTCCTGACTTTCTGTGAGAGGACATGACTGGACCTGTGGAGTCTGCACTGTCATTACTGTTTCTCTTCACCCTCTTTTAAAATGGAAAAAAAAAAAGTGGGACCATGGATGACTTTCATTTTATTTTGTTCTCTCGTTTTATTTTTGCAGTGCTGGTTTCATCAGGTTGTTCCACCAATCCCATCATCCCTTGCTCCTCCTCGTTTTCCTTTTTTTGTACCATAGTTTGTTTTATTTATGTTGGTCATCCTAGGCAGTGTTACCTTGTATGTCGTTAAAAAAAAGGCACCTCTTAAAGTCGCTGAAGGATGAAGATGATGATGATGATGATGATGATGGATGCATTAACTGAAGTCTTTTTATTTTTTTTTCTTTATTTTTTTTTTTTTTTTGGATCGTTTGCTTGTTTGTTTTCTTACCAAAACATTAGGGCAAGAACCCAGTAGTGGACTTGCGTTGCCGTGGTAGTATTTATTTTGAATTAAATTAAAAGAAATACATTTCAGGGTTTCTGCTGTTGTGACTCTTTATTGTAGATGTTTAAAAAAATAAATAAAAATGACCTCTTGGTTTATTTAAAAAGAAAAAGACACTATAGTAGAGCTGGGCGATATGGAGAAAATCAGATATCACGATATTCTTGACCAAATACCTCGATATCGATATTGCGGCGATATTGTAGCGTTGACTATCGGCGCTTTCACAAAATATCTTCACACTTAGATTTTTGATAAATAATCATCAGTAATGTGGACATAATGTCTAAGTGGGGAAAAGGCAAATAATAGAACAGCTACAACAGTCTGGTGAGTTCAGAAAAGTACATCACTTTACTGTAACGCAGCATAACACTAATGTCATATCGCGATATTACGATATCCAAAATCTAAGACGATATCTAGTCTCATATCACGATATCCGTATATTGCCCAGCCCTACACTATAGGCAAAATCATGTTTTCATGCACTGGTCAATGAGGTTTTGGGTTATTTGGCTTCTATAACATCGTCTAGGTCTTCTTTCAGACTAGTGGAAAGCTAACTTTGTTTTTTTTTAACTACACATTGTCTGTAGATTCTCCTAAATTCACCAGAAGTTAACGTTAGATAATGCCTCATTTGCATATTTAAAGGTGCTCTAAGCGATGTTAGGTGACGTCACTTCTTGTTGACGTTCAAAGTATTGTCAAACAAAACGGAGGCTAGCTCGCCCCTCCCTCCTCCTCATCCCGTCCCCCCCCCTTCCCCTTCCTCGCACTAACACCCCCACCCCCACCCCCAAATCCTTCTTGTCAGTTATTGGCTGGAAGACTGTTATGTTTGGTGGTGCAGGTTGGCGCAGTTTGTTTTTGTTGGTGTTTGTGGAGCCTGGGCTGTCTACAGAGACCGGCGTGTTCAGGGGACAGGCAGCTAGCGGATAGTGAGGAGATGTTTGCTGCATGTGACGCGTGACATCACTTAGAGCACCTTTAAACATCACATTTCAGAAAATGTAACACAACAAAATAATTGTCTCAGTGTCAGTAATCAACTGAAACTAATCATGACAGAACAGAACCACTAGAAAGTGCTATTGAACATTTTCTGTGATACAACTGAAGATACAATCCAGGACCAGAACATAAAGAGAGCCGACTTCACAACGCAGCCGGCAGGACTCTGTGACGCAGGTTTCCTCTTCACCGCCATCCGGCGTTTTACACCATTATGTTTTCAGTCTCAGACACCCTGAACCACGCTCCGTGGTCCGGTGTAGCGCTCCCAAACCCCATCACCAGCTCGCTCTCATGGAGATCGAACCTGTGGCCTCTCAGAAACAGGACGAGGCCGGTGTCGTCTGCGGCGTTCACTCTTGTATGGACGGAGGCCAGTCCACATCGACAGACTGAGAGGAAACACACATACACCCAGCGTTAAACAAAGAGCACATTTAAAGTATAGTGAGTGATGTTAATCTCCATTTCACTCCCTATTCAGCCCCATTGTACTGAATTTGGTTGCAGTTCCACCAGCGCTCCACTGGGGGTGATCGTGGTCCAGTGCTAAATGAATGGGAGTCTATGGAGCTAGATGCTAAATTAATGGGACTCTATGGAGCTAGACGGCTAAATGAATGGGACTCTATGGAGCTAGACGGCTAAATGAATGGGACTCTATGGAGCTAGATGGCTAAATGAATGGGACTCTATGGAGCTAGATGGCTAAATGAATGGGACTCTATGGAGCTAGACGGCTAAATGAATGGGACTCTATGGAGCTAGATGGCTAAATGAATGGGACTCTATGGAGCTAGATGCTAAATTAATGGGACTCTATGGAGCTAGATGCTAAATGAATGGGACTCTATGGAGCTAGACGCTAAATGAATGGGACTCTATGGAGCTAGACGGCTAAATGAATGGGACTCTATGGAGCTAGACGGCTAAATGAATGGGACTCTATGGAGCTAGATACTAAATGTGTCTCTTTCGTCTGATTGTTGTTGAGAAATCTCAGATCTGATTGTAGTTTCTGCAAGTTCAACATGGATTATAGGTCAAAAGTTGAATGAACGAGTACTTGTGTCCTTTCCATTACTTACAGGTTGAGTTGTTGTTGCCCATAACACGCTAGCATTCTGCTAATGAATGCTGATTGGTCAGTGAAGGACTGATTACGATCGGAGATCCCGCTTCACGGCATCCAAAGCAGAACCAGAATGTCAGAGTGAATATTTCGGTGTGGTCTTTAAAACATTAGCAAACCTCTTTCTAGCATGTGTATTAACAGGGAGAGTCTAACCTGTCAGCTGTGTTGTATTAACAGAGAGTCTAACCTGTCAGCTGTGTTGTATTAACAGAGAGTCTAACCTGTCAGCTGTGTTGTATTAACAGAGAGTCTAACCTGTCAGCTGTGTTGTATTAACAGAGAGTCTAACCTGTCAGCTGTGTTGTATTAACAGAGAGTCTAACCTGTCAGCTGTGTTGTATTAACAGAGAGAGTCTAACCTGTCAGCTGTGTTGTATTAACAGGGAGACTAACCTGTCAGCTGTGTTGTATTAACAGGGAGAGTCTAACCTGTCAGCTGTGTTGTATTAACAGGGAGAGTCTAACCTGTCAGCTGTGTTGTATTAACAGAGAGTGTCTAACCTGTCAGCTGTGTTGTATTAACAGGGAGAGTCTAACCTGTCAGCTGTGTTGTATTAACAGGGAGACTAACCTGTCAGCTGTGTTGTATTAACAGGGAGAGTCTAACCTGTCAGCTGTGTTGTATTAACAGGGAGAGTCTAACCTGTCAGCTGTGTTGTATTAACAGGGAGAGTCTAACCTGTCAGCTGTGTTGTATTAACAGAGAGACTAACCTGTCAGCTGTGTTGTATTAACAGAGAGTCTAACCTGTCAGCTGTGTTTTATTAACAGGGAGAGTCTAATCTGTCAGCTGTGCCGTATTAACAGAGAGAGACTAACCTGTCAGCTGTGTTGTATTAACAGAGAGAGTCTAACCTGTCAGCTGTGTTGTATTAACAGAGAGTCTAACCTGTCAGCTGTGTTGTATTAACAGGGAGTCTAACCTGTCAGCTGTGTTGTATTAACAGAGAGTCTAACCTGTCAGCTGTGTTGTATTAACAGAGAGTCTAACCTGTCAGCTGTGTTGTATTAACAGGGAGAGTCTAACCTGTCAGCTGTGTTGTATTAACAGGGAGAGTCTAACCTGTCAGCTGTGTTGTATTAACAGGGAGAGTCTAACCTGTCAGCTGTGCCGTATTAACAGAGAGACTAACCTGTCAGCTGTGTTGTATTAACAGAGAGAGACTAACCTGTCAGCTGTGTTGTATTAACAGAGAGTCTAACCTGTCAGCTGTGTTGTATTAACAGAGAGTCTAACCTGTCAGCTGTGTTGTCAATGCTTCGAGAGAACAAAGGAAGTGACTCAGAGCTTGCCGTAAAGCAGCATCTCTGGCCGTATATGTGTATGACGTCATTGACATTTTAAAAGGCTTTTTAGAACCATAACCGCCACTTTAAAAACATCTAACACCCAGCAGTGTGTATTTTCTTAGCCTCCCCTTTCAAAAAATGATATCCTGAGAAAAGTGGATTTTGAGGGGTATAGCTCCATAGAGTCCCATTCATTCTGCACTGGCCTGTGAGCGCCCCCTATATGGAACCAGAGTGGAACTGCAACCAGGTCAGAAGCCGGAAGTAACGAGAGTGTAGAAATTCTTTGGTATTTTTCAACCTGGACCCTATTTTCCGATGTTTTTGTGTCTAAGGCTACGTTCACACCGCAAGTCTTAATGCTTAATTCGGATTTTTTTTTGCTCAGATACGATTATTAGTTTGGCTGTTGACATTAGTGTGAACTGTGAACTGTTGTGCGGTTTCGAACTGACCCGCATGATCAAAAGACCAGTAACAATGACATCAGACGCAGCACGCTGTTGAACGTTAGGGAGGTTATGGAGAAAGTCAGCATTTTCACTTTTATTTGATTTTATTTGATATGATATAGATTGACGTAAAAGTCACATCAAATCCGCCTTGGTTGTTCACACTGCAGACGCTTTGAAAAAAATCAGACCTGGGTCTGATTCAGGACCACATATGGAAGTGGTCTAAATCTGATTTGAGTGTTCACACTACTTCTGAAGAAGTCTGACCTGGTCACTTGACCCCAAAAAAGTCAGATTTGGGCCACTTTTGCCTGCAGTCTGAATGTAGTCTAAGTGAAATAAACTTCCAGTCCAGTATTAAGCGAGACCGCTGCAACCGGCAGCGGCGAAACAAGCGGCACGAAACTATTCGCAGCATTTGTGCACCGTCAATTTCCGTCCACTCAAAGTTCAGTTTTTGCCGCTGACAGGCTCAGATTGTTATTCTAAGTGTCTGACTACATTATGGAGACGATCCCTACAGAGATAGACCTTTATGTTAAAGAGGAAGATCATGAAACAGCCCCGAGATCGCCATCCCCGAACCCACCAGACTCCATGTAAATAATCAGCACTTTTAGCGTGTATAGAGCCAGCATATTTCCACCAGACTCCATGTAAATAATCAGGACTTTTAGCGTGTATAGAGCCAGCATATTTCCACCAGACTCCATGTAAATAATCAGGACTTTTAGCGTGTATAGAGCCAGCATATTTCCACCAGACTCCATGTAAATAATCAGGACTTTTAGCGTGTATAGAGCCAGCATATCTCCACCAGACTCCATGTAAATAATCAGCACTTTTAGCGTGTATAGAGCCAGCATATCTCCACCAGACTCCATGTAAATAATCAGGACTTTTCGCTTGTATAGAGCCAGCATATCTCCACCAGACTCCATGTAAATAATCAGCACTTTTAGCGTGTATAGAGCCAGCATATTTCCACCAGACTCCATGTAAATAATCAGGACTTTTAACGTGTATAGAGCCAGCATATTTCCACCAGACTCCATGTAAATAATCAGCACTTTTAGCGTGTATAGAGCCAGCATATACTGTATCCACATGTAAATGGGTGAGTTAAGGGTTTATTTCAACCAAATCAGCGTTGTGATTGTTGGAACAGTGGAAAGACGAACCAAGACGGCTTTTGATAGTTTTATTTGTGTTTCTGTCGACTCTGAAAGAAGTGTGTTTTACGATGATAAAATTACTGTTTATTTAAATGGAATCTGGTGAGTTTGACGAAAGCGATTTCCCACAGCCCAATGGTCCCACATTTCTAAGAATTGAGCGAACTGTGGGAACATAGGGCATAATTTTCAGTGAAAAATAATTCGTAGAAATGTGGGAACATTGGCACGCTCCCGTTTCATGTTCAATATAAAAGAGACACTCTGCTGCAGTATGTATTTCCAGTCTTTTCCAGTATGTATCATCTAAATAGTAGAGATTTTAAAATGTCTGAATGGATGATAATCTCAGATTTGATTGTTCTTCGTCTCACCTCCACGTCGAGCTCCAGGATGTCTGTGTCCGTCTTCAGCAGCACGCACAGGTTGGGTTTGGTGCGACCAAAGTCTCCGTGGACAAACTCTTTGATGTAACTGATGAACTGACGTTCAGGAGCAAAGTGTTGACATGTGAGAGCATCAGACATTTAGATATTCAGCAGTGGGTCCGTGACCCCTAGGGAAGTGTTTCTCAAATGGGGGTCCATGTCCCTCTAGGGTTACTTTGAAGGACTACAGGGGGTACGTGTCCCCCTAGGGGTACTCTGGAGGACTGCAGGGGGTACGTGACATTTTTGTGACTTTTGTCGCCCTAGTGTTGCCTTCCTTCTTTCTACTGTTTTTTTTTTCTCAAAGTTTTTATTACTATTTTCGACCTATTCTTGCCTTCCTTCCTTCTTTCTACCGTCTTTTTCCAAGGTTTTGTCGGATTTTTTTTTACATTTGTCTCCTTTCTTCATCATCATGTAAATGTTCTCCAGGTCCAAGGCTGTAGTTTAGTGAATCTAGCGCTGACGTCGCTGTATTCTTCCTCTTTATACAGACTTTTTTTTCTACCAAACATTATTTGCGCTGGTTAGGGGGTACATGGCTTAAAAACACTGTTCAAAGGGGGAACATTATTGAAAAAAGCTTCAGAACCAGTGGCCTAGGAGTTCCTCAGAGTTAGTGCAAAAAGTACCTACTCTGTCTCTCTGTCAGCTTAGGGGTCCTTGGCCTAAAGCAGAGGTATAACACCCCTGTTTTTAGACATTTTCGATAAGGGGTTTGAGAGTACATCCAGTTGTTCCTCGTCCCCGTTTTGCTTAGCGTCGTTCAATTGTCCGAATAGGACGCCGGAGTTTTCTACCTGGACGTTATTGTAAACCAACATTGTGACTGGGTCTATATAATAACATATAATAATGCTAAATACAGGATACGTGCCGGCCTGTGTCTTCAGCCCCAGGTAGAAGTGATGGGAGTCCAGGAAGCGGGTGTTCATACTGTGGACGACGCGCTGGCGAACGGCCAGCGCCCGGCGGTGCAAAACCCTCAGAGGGGTCTTCTGGTCCAGAGTCAGATCCTGACGGGAGCAACAACAACAACAACGAGTTTATTTTATATTTTAATCTTTATCCAGTCAATAACAAACTTGTCGTACAACTGATTCTAACACAAACCCAGATTCACCAACTATAAACTCAACGAGTCACAACGTCCACCTTTTTACCCTCCCCCCGTTTTTCTTCTGAGTCAACATTTTAAATGAAAAACCTTTATCAATCTTATTTTTGTCACTTTTTTCAACGTTTGTCGACTTTTTCTGAGCCTTTTGAAGTTTTTGTGGGTTTTTTTCCCCCGCTTTTTTTTTTTTTTCTTTTCACATTTGTCACTTTTTTACATTTTTGTCACTTTTGTGTCACTTTTTTGACATTTGTCATTTTTTTCTAACAATTTTTCTCACTTTTTTTTTAAGTTTGTCATTTTTTCAGTTATTTTATCAATAGTTTTTTCTTCAAATGCTATAACATTGACTAAAACACCCACATTCAATGAAAGTAGTGAACTGATTATTTATTTAACTTATTTAAGAGCGTTGTAGGGAACCATCCAGGTTATCTTTTGGACAATTTGTTTGAAAGAAAACCCAAATTTCTCATCTAGAAACGCTTTGAAAATGGGTCAAATTTGACCCGAGGACACCAGGACGGGTAATATCTTTAAAATCCTTAAATACTACATTTCTGCTGCGAGAGTGCTGACTAAGACCAGAAGGAGAGCACACGTTACGCCTATTTCATCGTCTTTACACTGCTTACCTGTGAGGTTTCCTTGTGATTTTTTTAATTCTTTTATTAGTTTATAGGCTCGCACTGGACTACATTTTTTATATTTTATTTTTTTTATTTATTTCAGGACAATGCACATTTGATGAACATGTACAGAAGTACACGTAAAAGTGCCAGATTGTAGCCCAAGGGCTAATTTCCATCTGTAGTCCATTCATCGGGTAGGTACGATAAAAAGGACAAAAGATACACAGCAGCAACATTTGCTATATCAAACTAAGTAAAACATACTTTTAGTTGCCGGACCAGGAAGGCTCCTCAGATCCTCCAGCTCTGCTAATTTAGCCGTTTCACGAAACAGAAGAACAGCATGTGGTGACGCTGCTTCCAGCCACAACTCACCGAGATGTTGGAACAGCCGGCCGGAGGAGCTGAGAGGAGCTGCGAATATTGATTCTCTGGCCCCCGTCGGAGAATATTTGTTGAATAATTTGACTGTTTGAATGTGTGTGTGTCCGTATGTGCGTGTGGGGTGTGTGTACGTGCGGTGTGTGTGTGTGTCCGTATGTGCGTGCGGTGTGTGTGTGTGTGCGTGTGACTGTGTGTGTACCTGCGGTGTGTGCGTGTGTGTGTCTGCGTGCGCTGTGTGTCTGCGTGCGCTGTGTGTCTGTGTGCGGTGTGTGCATGAGTGTGTGTCTGTGTGCGGTCGGTGTGTGTGTGTGTGCATGCGAGTCTGTGTGCGTCTGTGTGCATGCGTGCGGTGTGTGCGTGTGTGTCTGTGTGTGTGCGTGTGTGTCTGTGTGCGTGCGTGTGTGTGCATGTGTGTGTGCGTGCGGTGTGTGTTCCTGTGCCGTGTGTGTCTGTGTGCGTGTTGTAGGGACCTTGATGTCGTCGATGAAGGCGATGTCTTCACTCTGAATGGGTTTCTGGGTCCAGACGAGCGCCGTGTACGTCTTGGTTTTCTCCTCCTCTCCCTCCTTCATCCGACTCATGGCCTCCCTGCAGGACAGTTTGGTTTTTATTTATGATAGATAATTAATAATGCAGCTGCAGTTAAGTTTAGCGTCGTTTTACAGTTTCAGATCCTCTCACCTGGAAACGATCTGCAGGTCTCTCACTCGGATTTTGTCCGAAGACTTGTTGATGGTCTAAAAACACAATAAAAACAAAGTTAGTGGTCGTTAAAGACGCCCACATGACGTGAGGACACGCGTGCCACGCTAGCAGCTAGGCGAGCATTATAACGTGTGTTCCAAAGTGACCACGTTTGTCTCTGAAGTAAAGGCTGGACTACAATAGAGCTGTTTGGAGCAGTTTGTGAACAGTGTTTTCTGTTGGAGATGGTAAGTCCCTTTGGGGGGGGGACTTTGGGCTTTTTTCATTTTGTAATCTTTATGGCTGCAAGTAAAACTATGTAAACACGATCAAATTCTGGCTGCAATGGTTGAGATATTTGGCTCAGGAACAGATCAGTGAAGTGTTTTATAAGCAGGTTGCGAGGAGGAGGAAAAAGGTTGGGAGTGAGTTGATGAAGAAGACCTCTTGCAGCTGCTTCATCTCCACTCTGCTGAGTCGGGATCGGTGAGGATTCAGCAGCTCCATCGCAAACGGACGACCTGCCAATCAGGAAGAACATGAAAACACTTCATTCTTCACATTTCAGGTGAGAAGTTTCCTCTGCAGGCGCAGCTTTAAAAAAGCAGATTTTCTCAGATCTAACGACTGTAGTTGGTGCCCAGTGGACTTCTTCAGCAAGTTATTTACTGCTCTAGCTTTTCCAACGTTTTAGACACAGCTGTTGTCATAATAACGGCTCGAAATGATGTGAAATGGCAAATTGTATGCTATTGAAAAACATCACATTTTCTTCGACTCATTTTCTCCGACTCAATATGTGTGCACCTAAAGGCCCAGACACACCGACCAGACGGACGACCGTCGGCAGTAAAGCCAGTCGGGCTGATCAGTCTCCCGAGTTGGTCCAAAAAGTGCCTCAGAACACCGAAGAGACGAGACGTAATACGTCTCCATATCAGCAGGCGGCGCTAATCTGTGTTGTCGCCCAAAAATGAAAACCGGCAGCTGACCGTGGGTCTGGTTTCTCTAGAAATTCAAAGCCAGACTGTCATGGCGTCTCGTTCAGAATACGATCTCATATCGTCCTAAAATAGTTCACCGAAACGTGTTTCTGAAAACATTGGAAGAGAGAAACAGGCCGTGCAGCTGCTGAATCTTCATTTCAGATCAACAAAGGTCAGTTTAAAAGACGTTCATCAGATTTTGAGAGGCTCTAGTCACGCTCATCCCGCTCCCCGTTTCCTGGTCAGCTCTCCACCAATCAGATGGGTCATTTGAGTCTGACTGCCAGCAGTGCCCGCCCCGCCGATTATACATGTCAAATCGGCCAAAATGAAGGCCGACGGCACCTCGGACGGACGACGGCACGGAACACACCGACCAGACTCGAGTCACCGACCTCGCCAGACTGTCCGACGGACGATCATCGGCTCGGTGCGTCTCAGGCTTAACTTAGAGCCGTAACAATCCCAAATTTTGCTGTACAATTAATCTTATACATCTTTTGGTTATATATCACTGTCATGTGATCCAGATAATGTAAAAACACAAATACACAGCCTACACAACACAACAACGCCTCTTTATTATCATAAAACATATTTTCTAACTGTATCGCCCCCTTTTTGTTGCCGTGAACGTGTTTAGGGTCAAGTGCCAAAGACAAGCAATTGAAATAATAATTAAAATATTTAGTCCGACCAATAATCACTTCTATAATTACAATTTGGCACATCTAAACTAAATCAACAGCTACCAGTCACACGCCTGAAGAACTTAGCTAATGGTGGCAATTCATTGCGGTTAAACAAAGAATCCGCGATTATGACAATTAGACAATTATGTAATAATTGTTACAGGCCTAACCTAAGTCTTCCACAGACACTGAAAAGACATTTGTGGCTCACCGTTTCCAAGAGTCCGGACGTCCACATCCTCTCGGCCAGACGAGGAGAAATTAAACTCTGTGACAGAAGAAGAAAAGGGGGGTGAGGGGGGGTTATCACGATACATTAGACGCTGTTCTGATTACATCCAGTTACTCGTTGCGCGGCTCGCCAAGCTTTAATTTGTGGCTCGCATTGCAGTAAATAACACTTATATTTCATAAAAACATTAAGAACAAGCAGCGCTACAACATTACCCTAAGTCTGCTCTATTACAAATCATTTATATTTAAAGAAAAAATACCCCAAAACGGCATTACAAGATGTAAATATATAGAAAAGATATTTAAACTTGCTCTGCCCTTCGGTCCATGACACTGACTCACTGCGGAGTTGCCAGTTTGGGCCGTTTTTCCAGCTCTTAACGCCAAGCGTGCTGTTGGACGGTTAGATTCATGATGGGCTAATGTTGAGGGATGACAGACTGATGAGCAGACATTCTATTTATGACTATTATTATCTACTATTTACTATTATGCTTATTATACTTTGTGGTAAAAGTGGCCCTCCTATTGATTTTCTCCTCTCAGTGTGGCTCTCATGAAAAAAAACCATGAAGACCACTGCGTCAGAGTGTGGACTAGACCTGTAACAGTTATTACATAACTGGAATATTTTTTAAAGTAATCACTGTTACTTTGTTTAACCGCAATTCATTGCTAACATTAGCTTAAGTGCTAAGAGGTATGAATGTTGATGCTAATTGTCAATTTTATGTTCAAAACATCTGTTATAGATAACAAAGAGGCGTTGTTTACTTCAGAGGCTGTGTACCTGTGTTATTACACTATCTGGGTCGCATGACAGTGATATATAACCAAAAGATGTATCCACAATTATATTGTTAATCGCAATTATTTTCCTAGACAATAAATCGTACAGCAAAATGTGGTATTGTTACAGCTCTGGGGTCCTGTCTTGCACCCGGCCCAGCGCAGCGCAAAGCCCGACCCAAGTGTCTTTGCTAGTTTAAGACCGACACAGTTGTCAATTTCCCGTCCAGCGCCCGCGTCGTTTAAATAGCAAACGCACCTGCGCCCATCTGAGGCCCATGGGCGTGCTGGTCTTACAGGGAGGTGTGTTCAGGTGCATTCTGGGCTTGCTGGTCTTACAGGGAGGTGTGTTCAGGTGCATTCTGGGCGTGCTGGTCTTACAGGGAGGTGTGTTCAGGTGCATTCTGGGTGTGCTGGTCTTACAGGGAGGTGTGTTCAGGTGCATTCTGGGTGTGCTGGTCTTACAGGGAGGTGTGTTCAGGTGCATTCTGGGCGTGCTGGTCTTACAGGGAGGTGTGTTCAGGTGCATTCTGGGCGTGCTGGTCTTACAGGGAGGTGTGTTCAGGTGCATTCTGGGCGTGTTGCTATCTTTAGGCAGCGGGAAGTGATCGCACCATTGACCAACAAAAACCTGGTCTAAAGTCAATAACGCAGCATTTCATTGTTATTTTAACAGAGCATTAGTAAAATGCTCCTAGGCTCGTGCACAGCACGTGCACACTATGCTTGTTACACACACAGGGACGCACAGCAGCACACACACATGCAGAAGATTACAAATAACAATATTACGGTGCAAATCCTCCATCATAACAGCAATGCTCCAAGGTCCAAACGCGCCTGGCTTTTAAAGGGAATGGGAGATGATCTCTGATTGGTTGATTGCATGTTACACCCAAAACACACCTCTGATTAATGAAGACACTAAGTCCAACCCTTTTGAACCATGCACCCGGCGCACGGACCCTTTTTTCCCGCTGTCAAACTAGCAAAAGTGGATTTGGACACGCCCTAAATGCACCTGCGCCAGGCGCCAGATCGTTAAAATAGGGCCCCTAGTGTGGACGTACCGTCGGCTCTGAAGGAAGACAGGAGGGGCGCTGCGATCAGCTCCTCCACCGACGACTCCATCCTCCGCTCTCCGTCGATCACCCAGGGAGTCTGAGGAAGACTGCGGCAGAACTTGTTGTACCTGCCTGGACAACAGGAAGAACATCAGGACGCAAAAATTACACACTTTACACGCGTTTTGCTCTAAGTCGGCAAAGATGACTTCAGTTGTTTAGTCATCTTTTAATGCTTTTTCATGCTGAACAAACTTCTGAGCACATCTCTGGTAAACATGAGATTTAAAGTGGTGCTTTTGCATGATTCTTTGTGGAGAAACTCAGTTTTACAGATCTGGCGATTACATCAACTTTTTGATTAGTTGACGAAGTCATATGAGCTTAAAATAAACTCTTCTGATCAGCCGCCAACAGGGCTAGTAGATTTCTAAAGTTACCAGCCAATAAGATTTTCCACTAGTCAATTTTCACTTCTATTTCCCCTCCTCTTTTGTCTTCAGTGTCACCTGTCTCTGCAGCCTTCCTCTTTTGCTCTTCTGTTTTCCTAACTCCCAAAAAATATCCCCACGTGTTTGTTTGTTTTTTTCCTAACTAACTTCTCTTTCATTTCAGCTCCTCTGGTTTGTTTGGCTCCGTTCCGTTCGTCTTCTCCGTGGCAGCGTACCTCAAAAACCAATACCACGCACGCTAGGCACGTAGCCAACGGCTGTAAGACACGTCACGACAAAGTTGTTCATGGGAAATGTAAGATTAGTACTACAAGCAGTGTTGCCAGATAAAGATGACGTTTTCCAAGACAAAAGGCACACAAAACCGGCCACGTTTCTTAGCGGAAAACGGACACAATCGGGCAACGCTGACTTTGTTTTCTGCAGCCTGCCGTTGCAAAAACAGACGCAGTGTTTGCTTCATTCATCACCGGCCAAATTGGCTGAGCTTTACAATGTTACCCGCCAAAGGTCATTTTTACCTGTATTTGGCCGGTTGGCGGGTGTCAATTCAAAGCCCTGCATGTAAGTGTTAGTCGGCTAGTCTTTAGTCATGGACAGCCCTAATTTATTGTGTCCTATATATACTGTATATACACAGTTGTGTTCAAAATAATAGCAGTGTATTTAAAAAAGTGAATAATGCTCAGTGCCCAGTTTATACAGTAAATGTTTGAGTTTGTAAAGAAAAATGCAAATACTGCTATTCTTTTTGAACAGCCTAATATTCCTTTTCTTCACTTTCTGTAAAGGTAGAACACAAACTTGATCAATGTTGGTCATGTTTTAATCTGGAATTGAATGTGCGGTGTTCCCAGTGCAATGAATGATATTATAGAATTAAAAGCTATTCTAAGGATTTTGAGCATTATTCACTTTTTTAAACACACTGCTATTATTCTGAACACAACTGGGTATATATACAGTCATGTGAACAAATTAGGACACCCATGCTAAAGTTGACTAAAAAGAGGAATCTTTTGGAAGTTGATCTTAATGCCTTAATTAAAAAAATGAGGAAAAATCCAACCTTTAAGGACACCAATTTTCTTTGTGAATGAATAATGTATCGTAAATAAATAAATGTTCTTCCTTAAAATACAGGGGGCATAAGTCAGTACACCCCTATGTTAGATTCCCATAGAGGCAGGCAGACTTTTATTTTGAAAGGCCAGTTATTTCATGGATCCAGGATACTATGATCCTGATAAAGTTCCCTTGGCCCCCCCATCATCACATACCCTTCACCATACCCCCCCCATCATCACATACCCTTCACCATACACCCCATCATCACATACCCTTCACCATACCCCCACATCATCACATACCCTTCACCATACCCCCACATCATCACATACCCTTCACCATACCCTCACATCATCACATACCCTCCACCATACCCCCACATCATCACATACCCTTCACCATACCCCCCACATCATCACATCCCCTTCACCATACCCTCACATCATCACATACCCTTCACCATACCCTCACATCATCACATACCCTTCACCATACCCCCCACATCATCACATACCCTTCACCATACCCCCACATCATCACATCCCCTTCACCATACCTAGAGATTGGCATGGTTGTATTTCAGTTAGCCTAATAGCTGGTTTGATTTGCATTGAGAGATGATCTTATGGAAAGTACCCCATATATATATATATATATATATATATATATATAACCCTCACACCAGATACTGACCCCCCCCCCTGGACCCTGTAAAACTGCACATTTTAGAGTGGCCTTTTATTGTGGCCAGCCTAAGGAACACCTGTGCAATAATGATGCGGTCTAATCAGCATCTTGCTATGCCACACCTGGGAGGTGGATGGATTATCTCGGCAAAGGAGAAGTGCTCACTGACAGATTTAGACAGATTTGTGAACAATATTTGAGAGAAATAGGCCTTTTGTGTACATAGAAAAAGTCTTAGATCTTTGAGTTCAGCTCATGAAAAATGGGGGCAAAAACCAAAGTGTTGCGTTTATAATTTTGTTCAGTATATGATACCTGCTACGAAGACAGACGCGTGGAGACACTGGACGTCCTGAGGGCTGCAGCTGCTGGTCGGCTGCGCTGGTGGTGAAGCGTAATGTCTGAAAAGAACCCAAATATAATCAATTCAAACAGCACTTTATAGGTAAAGAACGGAGATATGAAGATGATGCTTACTTTAGGAATTTGGCATCAGCTATCTTTTCCAGAGCTTTGACCACGGCCATCCTGGTGAACACCGACTGCACAAAGAGACCAAAGACATACTCAGTTTTTATTCGTCCTATAATATATATATAGAACACAATATAAAAAAGGACAGAGTAAAGCCCCCCATCAGACAGAGGGCGTTTAAGCAGCCTGTTTTTTTTTTTAACTAGCACAGTGCCCATTTGGAACCATTTTACCCCGAAATGAGTTACAGAAGGACCCCAAAGCACACTGTATCCACACTGTATAGCCTACTACTGACCTATTGTGTACAACCTTTAGTGTTCGGCCGTTTAGTTTAATAATATCCAAATCCAAACTGGATAAACCAGGAAACCAAGTGTGAAGTAGATCGGACGAACGGTTCATGAGATATTTCAAAGTAACACACACACACACACACACACACACACACACACACACACACACACACACACACACACACACACACACACACACACACACACCCTCACCCTCCTAAGTGGACGTGGCCTCGTTTGAAAGTCTTTTCACTTTAGTGTCCGAATGTTCTGGAGATATGTGGCTTGTGTAAAATGGGTCCAAATTATACTTTCACGAAATAATCGCTCATAATGTTGTGAGTGTGTTGAACGTTCACTCCTCAACACACTCAGGACCTGCTGCTAGTCTCCCAAGGAGGCGTGGGAGTGACACAGAGTCAGGAAATGACTGAGTTGGGGCGTCGCTCTTCTAAAACGTCTCTGATATAAACGTGTAATTAATGAGCTTTAGAGGTGCTGGGAGGTGTCACCTCCAGACAGAGCCAGGCCATCTGTTTCACCATTTCCAGTCTTTATGCTAAGCTAACCTCCTGGCTTCACATTTAACAGACAAACATTAGAGTGGTTTAGATTGTCTCATCTAAGCAAATGTGTGTATTTCACAAAACGTCCAACTATTCTTGAAGTTTGTGTCTCAACACGACAATAAACGTCATCCTTCAGGGCCGTGTTTTAACGATCTGAGAGCACAGCGTGAAGAGTCTGGTGCAGGTGTGTTTAGGGCGTGTCCAAATCCACTTTTGCTAGTTTGACGGCGTAAAAAAGGGTCCGTGCGCCGGGGTCATGGTTCTAAAGGGTTGTACTTAGTGTCTTCATTAATCAGAGGTGTGTTTTGGGCGTAACATGCAATCAACCAATCAGAGATCATCTCCCATTCCCTTTAAAAGCCAGGCGCGTTTGGACCTTGGAGCATTGCTGTTATGATGGAGGATTTGCACCGTAATATTGTTATTTGTAATCTTCTGCATGTGTGTGTGCTGCTGTGCGTCCCTGTGTGTGTAACAAGCATAGTGTGCACGCTGTGCACGAGCCTAGGAGCATTTTACTAATGCTCTGTTAAAATAACAATGAAATGCTGCGTTATTGACTTCAGACCAGGTTTTTGTTGGTCAATGGGACGATCACTTCACGCTGCCTCAAGATAGCAATACGCCCAGAATGCACCTGAACACACCTCCCTGTAAGACCAGCACGCCCAGAATGCACCTGAACACATCTCCCTGTAAGACCAGCACGCCCAGAATGCACCTGAACACACCTCCCTGTAAGACCAGCACGCCCAGAATGCACCTGAACACACCTCCCTGTAAGACCAGCACGCCCATGGGCCACAGATGGGCGCAGGTGCGTTTGCTATTTAAATGACGTGGGTGCTGGACGGGAAACTGACAACTGTGTCGGTCTTAAACTAGCGAAGACACTTGCGTCGGGCTTTGCGCTGCGCTGGGTGCAAGACAGGACCCCCTTCTGATTGTAAAGTCTCCTGAACCCTTTCACTCCGAGCTTCCTCACCTGTTTGTTCTTGGTGGGTTTGAAGCAGTCGGCGCATGTCGATGCACTGCGAGGAGGACAGAAAACAGGAAGCAGAGCATCGTTTGGTTTCAGTCTCGTTCATACTCATCTGGTTCCTGTCTCACCTTAAAGAATAATCACGCCTGAGGCTGACAGAAATATCTAGGACATCAATTGTGTGACCTGCGTGCTATTTGTTAGAGGTGATGATCCATAAATGTAACTTGAATTCTGCTTTTTACAACCATCTAAAAGTCAGAAACGTAACATCACAGCTTTCTCTAGATCTTCAGAGATGTTCAGACTCACAGGAAGTGGCAGTCAGCGTCCGTCTCCGGGTGAGTGAACCCCACACCGACCTCGAACGGACTCTGAAAAAAACAAAAACAAAAGTGTGGAAAAGTATATCTTTTTAAATAAAAGGGAGAAAAATAGAAATGAAATGCTTTTAAATCCCAAGACTGGCTGTGAAAACGCAAACTGAGAAAGGAGACGCTTCAAAGCTCAAATTAAAAGTCAAGTTTGTAAGTTATTGTATAATACTTTTTTTTTCCTTTTCTTGCTTACCCTGGTAACCACGCCAACGCCCCCCAGCTCCTTGGCAACCAGGCCCTGCATGACCCACTTAAAGGCCTCCTTCACCTGGATGATGTCGTCCTTGTCGACCGCCATACTCTTCTCTCTGAGTGAGTGAACAAGAGTTAACGCTTATAGCTGCACAGGAAACAGGAAACATCATCACTGCCTCTATCTCTGCCACAAGAAACAACACCAAACACACGCTCTGAACTGCCCGGGAGTTTGGGGAACAGCTGACTGTTTGCTCATTCCCTCCTGTCCCTTTTCTTTCTCTCTTTCTCTGTGTGATGAAGTTGGCTTCAAGTGCACTTGGAAAGGTTGAGATCTATCAACAATCTGACCGAAAATAATATACATATATAATATAGAGTCTACGTGTGCTACATTTGGGGGGTTAAAGAACACAACAGGACATCACTAGGGGTCGAAATCACCAGAGGCGATGTTAAATGTATTGCAATATTCTGCGATATATTGCAATGTAATACCTTTTTTCTAACTTAATATTATGTCCCCTAAGGAAAACTTTGTCAACATCTGTTTTGTCTAAAAAGATACATTTCTGTTTGTTCTGGTAGACTGAAAAAGCAACCAAAAAGTTAATTTCTCATCTGTAATTTATATAATAAAAGATCGACACTTGGCGTCTGTGTATTGATAAAGTATCGCCACAGGAAATATCGCGATACTATGCTGTATCGATTTTTTTCCCGCCACAAATGGGCCATTTAAGTGACACTTCCACCACCGCACAACCCTGAAGCGAATGGCTGGATCCCTTTTTTTTTTTCGGGTCTGAATGGGCCCCGACTTGTGATTCCACGTGACATCGGACTGATGTGACAATAGTTTGAAATGCAGAAGACAAGAAAACATTAATTTACCTCATTTCCTTCTTTACGTGAAGCCAACAGGAGTGCTGCAGGATAAATAAATAAAAACACCCATTAACGGACACAATAAGGACATGATGATTTTTCCATTTTTCCAAGGCACGCGCGCACACACACACAAACACACACACAAACACAAATGCGCACACACACACAGAAACACACACAAATGTACACGCGCACATAGAAACACACACAAACACACACGCACAAACACACACACAAATGCACACGCGCACACAGAAACACACACAAACACAAATGCGCACACACACACAGAAACACACACAAACAAATGCGCACACACACACAGAAACACACACACAAACACAAATGCACACACACACACACACACACACACACACACACACACACACACACACACACACACACACACACACGCGCACACACACACACACACACACACACACACACCCCTACCTCGCGGACACACAGCTGAGCGGGCAGAGACACAGACAGCACCAGGGTGTCAAACTCGTACTTTTCGGCCTTCACCTTCTCTGCTATCTGTGAACACAGAACAAAAAAACATCAAGTCCATCTGATCCACAATACAATCTGACACTGTGGAACGTGAATATTTTACAGCACGCACACCTTTACGGCCGGGGTCGGGCCACAGAGATCCTGTAAAATCCCCAAACACACCACACACACACACGGCTCCTCATCCTCCAGTTTGACCACAGCAGCAGCAGCTTCAGCAGCAGCTTCAGCAGGACCAGGACCAACAGCAGCTTCCTCTGACGGAGCATCAGTCCCGCTGGGCTCCAGTTTCACCCTCTTACTCGGTGGTTCTGATACTGCTGCATCATTGTCGTTTCCTTCTGTGGACTCTGCCGCTGTTGAATCTTTTGATTTGTTGTCCTCTGCATCGCTGATGAAAGCTTGAAGTTCTTTAAGTGTATCCTGATGAAAAAATTACACAATGCATTAAGAGGGACACCAGCAGTTTTAACACATTTATAAACGTCGATATGTTTTAGGCGCCGACCGAATTTCCTCCATAGCATCGAGTATCGAAAAATGCCTCGTCATTCAATACCACATTTCAACACCTAAATCTCATTAGCGTCAGTGAGCCAATAAGCACGCAGCATGCATGGACCAAGATCTAATAATGCTTGTGAATGGCTGACTGTCTAACATTACACAACATCGAAGCATGCAGGAAAGACTCGGCGGGTCAGTGACGTCCGTTCCGTGCGGGAGAATCCTCTGCTCTCCCTGCATTTCCTCCGTGGCGGTGCAGTGTGATCGGCTCTAGGTCGACTTGGAAAGGCTCGGGATGATGGTGGCTCTGTCACGCTGACGCTTCAGCCGGACCTTGCCGCTAACCCCGGGCCGTCAACCTAAAGTGCTCATATTATGCTTGTTGGTGTTTCCCCTTTCCTTTATTGTGTTATATATCTTTTTTGTGCATGTAATAGGCTTCCAAAATGAAAAAAGCCCAAAGTCCCCCCCAAAGGGACTTACCATCTCCAACAGAAAACACTGTTCACAAACTGCTCCAAACAGCTCTATTGTAGTCCAGCCTTTACTTCAGAGACACACGTGGTCACTTTGGAACACACGTTATAATGCTCGCCTAGCTGCTAGCATGGCACGCCCTCATACTCTGCTTCTGACTGGCTAGTAGTCCTTACCTAGGTACTGTCAGGGCACGCCCTCATACTCTGCTTCTGACTGGCTAGTAGTCCTTACCTAGGTACTGTCAGGGCACGCCCTCATACTCTGCTTCTGACTGGCTAGTAGTCCTTACCTAGGTACTGTCAGGACACGCCCTCATACTCTGCTTCTGACTGGCTAGTAGTCCTTACCTAGGTACTGTCAGGGACACGCCCTCATACTCTGCTTCTGACTGGCTAGTAGTCCTTACCTAGCTACTGTCAGGGACACGCCTCTCATACTCTGCTTCTCTGACTGGCTAGTAGTCCTTACCTAGCTACTGTCAGGGCACGCCCTCATACTCTGCTTCTGACTGGCTAGTAGTCCTTACCTAGGTACTGTCAGGGCACGCCCTCATACTCTGCTTCTGACTGGCTAGTAGTCCTTACCTAGCTACTGAGCATGTGCGACTCCCAACAAAGATGGAACAGCAGTGAGAGGTCTCACTCTGTAGCTAAAACAGAGAGCTCAACACACAGGGTGAAAAGAGGAGCTGCAGCAATGTGCAGTACAACAAAAATATGGTGATTTTTTGGAAAATTAAACCATGTAAACCTATTCTGATATAACCTCTAAATACAATTATGAACCTGAAAATGAGCAGAATATGAGCACTTTATAGCTCGCTGTGCACGCTCTCCCTGCGGGGACGTCTGTCAACCAGCGCGAGGGCGGACTGACCTCAGTGAGTAAGGGGTCTGCGGTGATTCAAAGCGGCTTGAAACACAGACACGTCTCGTTCACTAAGCTTTATGGATGTGACTTTTCTTTGCCCTGTCAACACTGTTCAGCACACTCGCCCTGCTCTGCTAGAGTATAACGTAATGCAATATTATTTATTTTTGTTCAAATGGATTTCATGAAATTGGTTCCCGAAAAAGTTAGAATCGTTCAGGAATCGGTATCGTACATCTATCTATATCGCTATCCCTTATTTTTACGATACCCAGCTGTATTTATTATCTATTACTTCAAACCTGTAATATTGACTGTTGATTTGTGTCTATCCTACTGTCTACTTTATGCCCTTATAATGCCCATATTTAATGCTGTCTTTTTTTTTTTTTTTACTTTATCCTTGCACTGCTATATTGTTTTTATATTTCTATGTCTACATTATTTTCTTATAATGCCCATATTTAATGCTGGTCTCTAGACTTTATCCTTGCACTATTGGACTTATTTGCACTACCACCATGACACCCACTCTCATAGAGCACCTTACCATGCAGACTGAACCACAGGGTCAGTCCCTGCCCTGTCACTGCAAGCCTCTCATGCTTATACATCCCTTATAGTACATTCATGTGGATTTTTTATTTAGTATCTTTTCTTTTATTGTCCATATTATTCATGTGGATTTGTTATTTTATCATCCTGTTTATGATGTATGTGTATGTTGTGTGTGATGTTGTTAAGCTACTGGGACCTAGGATTTCCCCTTGGGAATCAATAAAGTATCTATCTATCTATCTATCTATAATTGAGTACAGAAGGCGAGTGTTACCTGTTGGGGTTGTCTGTAGGCAGCCTGGACGCTGACACAGCAGAACCTGAGGACGCAGCGAGCACAGCAGCCGGCCGACAGCAGCTTCTGGACGATAGGTTTATCCTTCTCCTTCAGTGGCAGCATGACTCCGGGCTGCAGAGACATTCGTTAGGAAACACAGGGCGGTCAGCGGCTGAGGGATTACTTCATTAGACACAGGACAGGTACTCAAACATTCTTCAGTTCAACACATTTCTGGTTCAACCTTTCCAAATCCCAAAGGATGTAGCCTACACTAGCCTGACTGTTGGTCAGACACGTTAAGTAAGACATCATTTGGGGTTCTTCGAACTAATGAATGAACTTGAAGTCAATTTAATTTATACAGCCAAATATCACAAATCTGCCTCAGGTACTTTACAATCTGTACAGCACACGACGCCCTCTGCTCGACTCCTCTCTTTTTTTACTTGAAGATTTCTTACATAGGGTACATCTCTTTCACGTACACAACTGAGACAGTATACGAAAAAATAATCATGTAAACATGTTCTGGTAGAAACCCAAAATACAAGTATGAACCAGTGGTGTAGTCTACGTGATACGCAGGTATACGCAGTATACCCACTAAGAAAGCTCCAGGATTTCCATATACCCTCTTAACATGTACAATGACACGTAACAACATACTTTCCATTATATTTTTGATATATTTTGAATTGTCATCTGTGTTTTTTCTTCTTCTCATAGGCTAAATAAAGGGATTTCCATCGTAAATTGGTGCAAAAAAAGTGCATCAGAATGCAGGAAATGAAGTCTTTGACGCTCAAACTTTTCCTGGGGGAGGACACCCAGCCCCTCCAATATGATATCCCCCTCCAAGGCCCATCCTGGCCCATATATATATATATATATACACACATATATATACACACACTCACTGGTATGAACCTAAAAATGTGCCTGATATGGGACCTTTAACCTGTGTTTATTTCTTTCTGTTGGCTTTCATTTATCCATTTTTTAATGTCTTATTGTTGTATTTTTTTGTCTTTTTTTTCCCTCTGATTTAATCAGATTAATACATCTGCTCCGTGAAGCACTACAGCACATGTTTGCATGAAAGGTGCTTCATCAATAAAGTGTAGTTGAGATTAGACTGCCAATACAAAACCCTTCATACAAAATAACATTGACTGTATTTGTAAATGGGACTTTCTACAACCTAAAAGCATGACAGAACACCATTAAATAAACATATATAGTAGTCTTCGCAGACATCTCTGACTGGACACAATCAAAGCTTTGGTGGCAGGAAATTACACACGTTAGTGTACATTATGTAGTACACTAAAACTATCTTGCCAAAAGAGGCTCAAAACATCCGCTACAGCATGCCTGTCTGGTCTCTCCAGACTCTGCTAAGCTAACTAAGCTAACACTGAGCTTTTAAAAAGCGAATGTGAACGTAAACAGCACATTGAGCAGCTGCTAAACTGTCGAAAACACCTACCAGACACAGCGGTGGTGGACTCACGGAGGTATTAAACACTGAAAACAAACTAAGGTTCAGTTACTTGTTAACATGTTCCATCTAGACTGCGTCTCTTCAGTGCGTTTCAGCTTCAACAGACAAAGCTAATCAACCCAGATCGTCTTTTTCTGATTTGTTTATAACCTTTATTTCTTACACATGTAACATAGACTGTATATATATATGAATATAATATTAATATTTACAGTATATAACATGGAAGCCTATATGGGACTTTATTAAAATGATAATGTAAATGTGAAAATGAAAATGTATTTCCACAATAGCATTATAATTTCCCACAGATTGATGAGATTTTGGAGTCAAATGCAGTTTATATATATACTAATAGGATTAAACATATACTCATGAGTAGTTTTCTGTGGAATATTTTCAAACAAGATCTGCTTTAATGAACCTAATGAGAATGTTTAGGCTTTTGTGAACAAAGCAGAGACTACAACCAATCAGTCTGGGATAAGTTAGCACATTAATGTATAGAATTAAAAATAAAAAATCGTAGTGAATGAATTCTCTCTGATTATCTCCATGGATGTATTTCACATCGGGAATCGATGCCCAATGTCTGAATACGTCATCCCCAAGCGCCAGGCAGTTTGACAGCCGGGTCTTTCTTCTCTACGCAGCAGCCGGTGTCTCTAGAAGGTTCTGACTGGGACCGGGTGGAGATACTTTAATCTGAGTCCATCCTAAGCCGAACCGCGGTGTATCAGCTCCGGGACTCATCGGTCCCGTTCTGAAGACTTCCCTTAACATTCTCCACCGATTATCAAGTCAAGATGCCCGAAATGAAAGCAGCTCCGAGAGCCTCAAACACGGGGAGAAACAAAGGAGGGGCGTATGTGGACCGCGACAAGCCGGCCCAGATTCGGTTCAGTAACATCTCTGCTGCTAAAGGTAGATACAAATATGTAAAAGCGTTTTAAAGCTGCGAATATCCGACCCAAAACATCTCTTATCTGACTAGTATCGTAGCTGTAGGCTGGGCGGGGCTGGGCACCGTTATTCATGCATTTAAGCATTAACGTTAGTTTCGAGCGTTACCTACCTGTTCCGAAATATGCTCCGAAAAGTACCAATTTAACAGTCTTACTAAGTAATAAAAGCATACGCACGGTGCCTACAAAACCTAACAGGGATTTATTAATTTAAAAAAGGTGTCCTTTTTTATTCGGCAAACATGACATGCACCAGAAACCCATAACGTTAGCTATAAATGCGCCAGAAACCACTTCCTTTTACTAAAATGTTCATTGAGTTGCTTCAATTGAAGCCTCTTCCATTGCAGCGTATATAGCAAGCAGCATGAGACAACATTTTTTTAATGCAAGACAAACGCAGAGTTTGGTGGCGTGTCTGCAAGATGCTCATGACTCAACACAATCTCAGCTTTAGCTAGCTCAGTGGCCCAAACTAAGTGCTGCATACTATATATGGCCAGAAGCGAAGATGCAGAGGTATGGAGTACAAAAATGTGTATTTAGTAAGTACAAACTAAAGCAGGAGTAGAAGAGGTTTGGAGTACTACAGTGACATCACTTTGCTCTGTCTAACTTAGTTTATTGGGCTTTTCTACAGACAATAATTACGCAGAGATAGTGTGTGTGACAGTTGCAGAGGCGTCCCCGCCTACAAATCCTATCCTACAGACTAGAGAAGAAAAAATCTTTTGTTTGGTACAGATGCTCGCTAAAATCCCACTTTCATCATTTCCATTTATTTTTTTATTTTAATATTTTTTTCATAGAAAATGATACAAAAATGATCATTCCCTCCAATATCGTGAGTCATATCGCAATCACAATATCAGTCAAAGTAATTGCAATTACATATTTTCCTTATATCGTGCGGCCTTAGTCCTTGTAGAGTGACGTTTTATAACAATACGGAAGGTAAAGTCTAAACGTACACAGAAACGATGCACCAACAAAAAAAACCATCAGACAATAGATCATATACAAATGTGAGATCAGTAGGGTTGTAATGGCTATGATGATGATGATGATGATGTCGTGGAGTTAAGGTGTATCACTTTACGTTGAATGGATAATGTGTAAACTGGATTTTGACAGCTTCATTTTCCTTTTTTGTTGTTGTGACTTTTGGTCTTGCTCGTGAAATATTTATGTGCTTTGGTGTCAGCTTTATTTCTTGTAGCATGTCCTTTCTCTCCCCCCCCCCTCCCCAAAAAAAACACTTATGGATATTGAGGTTATTTTGCGCCTCGTGCGTATGAAAACATAGACGTTGAGTTGATAATTGTCACCGTTCTGACTCGTCGACCTGCTTGTTTGACAGCTGTTGCAGATGCCATCAGAACAAGCCTGGGGCCGAAAGGCATGGACAAAATGGTCAGTAAACAGATTTTGGGGCTTCGGGCTACCTTCACATAGCTCCTGGGTCGTACACTTGTTTCTAAAGCCGGCGCCGTTTGTTTCAGATCCAGGATGAGAAAGGTGACGTGACCATTACCAACGATGGCGCCACCATTCTGAAACAGATGCAGGTGCTCCACCCTGCAGCCAAAATGGTACGTTCCACCCGACACCCGTCTGACGGTGTTGGATTCTCCTGCATCCAAAACATGGACGCTCCACAGACTTTAGAGTTTCATTTCCTTTTTCCCTAGATAGTTTGCAGTAATTGGTATTTCAACATTAACTAATTGTAGTTGTTTCAAACTGTGTGTGTCTCTCTCTCTCTCTCTGTGTGTGTGTCTGTCTCTCTCTCTCTGTCTCTCTCTCTCTCTGTGTGTCTCTCTCTCTGTGTGTGTCTCTCTCTCTGTGTGTGTCTCTCTCTCTGTGTGTGTCTCTCTCTCTCTCTGTGTGTGTGTCTGTCTCTCTCTCTCTGTCTCTCTCTCTCTCTGTGTGTCTCTCTCTCTGTGTGTGTCTCTCTCTCTGTGTGTGTGTGTGTGTGTGTGTGTGTGTGTGTGTGTGTGTGTGTGTCAGCTGGTGGAACTAGCCAAAGCCCAGGACATTGAGGCTGGAGACGGCACCACCTCCGTGGTGGTGATTGCCGGAGCGCTGCTGGACGCCTGCTCCAAACTGCTGCAGAAAGGTGAGCGCTGCAGAGGACCGAAATGAGTCGACATTAAAATAAATCAAAGGCTGTTTATCTCTGAAATTGTGCTTTTCCATGGAGGCTTAGTGGAGAACGGTCAAGGTTTGACTTGCACATTTCAAGAGAATGAATTCCGTTTTTTTGGAAGTATCCACCTCTTCATGCACTCATTAAACAGTGGAAACACTGGAGGTGGAAAAGAGTGGAACTGTTGGATGTAAATATAGGCTGCAATGAGCAGAGTTTTGAAGTTCAAATTCAGACAAAAGCCCTTTTTGCCACGATTACTTTGCTGTGATTCCTTTTGAGAAGCACAACCCCGATGTCTGAAGTACAATAAAACCCTAACTGAGGCTAACGATTCATTGGGTTGTACTCCGTGGGGACATGAGAGGAAAAACTCGCTTGTCATTGGCATCAATATCTTTGATTAAATTCATTAAAAACGATTTTATTGAAAAAGTATTCAATAAAATGCTGGAAAAATGCCAATCACAATTTCACAGAGGTCAAATTGACATCTTTTTACTGCTTGTGTTGTTCGACCAGCAGTCCAAAGTACAAAGAGAATTAAATTAAAATGGTATCAAATTAAAAAGTCAGCAAATCCACACAATTTGTAGCTGAAACCAGAGAATATTTGGCGTTTTTGCTCGGTAAATGACTTGCAGAAACACATTTTTGTTGTTAAATATTCTGCAGATCGACTACTCTGTTGTTAAATAGTTTCGGTACTAACGTTGACACGTTGTGCCCGCTGGTCAGGTATCCACCCCACCATCATCTCCGAGTCGTTCCAGAAGGCCGTGGAGAAAGGCGTGGAGGTGCTGACGGCCATGAGCCGGCCAGTGCAGCTGAGCGACCGCGAGACGCTGCTCAACAGCGCCACCACGTCGCTGTGCTCCAAGGTGGTGTCGCAGTACTCCAGCCTGCTGGCGCCCATGAGCGTGGACGCCGTCATGCGAGTCATCGACCCGGCCACCGCCACCGGCGTCGACCTGCAGGACATCAAAATCATCAAGAAGCTCGGGTGAGTGTGAGGGTACCAGGGTACTCTGCGTTTTTGAAGTAATTTGGGGCTTTTTGTATTTAGTTTTGGAGCCTGCATTCAAAGATTTCCCCTCCTTGTGTCTTTGTGTTGTGTTTTTAGAGGGACCATTGATGACTGTGAGCTGGTGGACGGCCTGGTGCTGACCCAGAGGATCTCCAACACCGGTGTGTCCCGTGTGGAGAAGGCCAAGATCGGCCTCATCCAGTTCTGCCTGTCCCCTCCCAAAACTGACGTGAGTCACTTCTATAAATCTCATCTCAGAGGAGAGATGACCTCTTTTTCTGTCTGCCTTTTAATAGTATTTGATGTTCCAAATGTGTCTTTACTGTTGTCTTTTATCTTTTTGTGCAAAAGAGACAAGAAACATGTCGGCTAAATCACAATCAAAGTGATCCTCACTGCAGTGAATTGATTATTTCAAGGTCCCGATTCAAATACATTTTTAGCTTAGGGAAATTTAAGTTACAGCACCAGTTTTGTTGGATATAAAAGAGCTTTTAAGAGCAACCCTCAATATTTCAAACCTTATTTTGACATAATTAAGATATTAAAGGGACAATTTCAGGGTTTTATTAATCAAAGTCAGATCACTCAAAGAACTGGAGTTATGCAGAACTCTTCACACAAACAATCACGCAATATGATCACATCATCGCAGTATGCTTCCACTGAATGATGATACTGAATCATCATAATTATACTTTATTAATCCCACAAGGGATTAATAAAAATCCCACAATATTTTTCACTCTGTTATTACACACAGGCCTGAATTACACACATGCTCAGTACCTCTGCATGCACTAAATGGAGAGATGTCAGAGTGGGGGGAGCTGCCCATGGAAAGGCGTCCCGAGCAGTTGGGGGTTTGGTGCCTTGCTCTAGAGCACCTTGGCAGTGTCCAGGAGGTGAACTGGCACCTCTCCAGCTACCAGTCCAACACCATACTTTGGTCCGTATGGGGACTTGAACCAACAACCCTCCAGTTCCAACCTAACTCCCTACTGACTGAGCTACTGCCACCCCAATCATCATCATCATCATCATCGTGTGTGTCTCTGTCTTTCTCTCGGCGTGCAGATGGACAACCAGATCGTGGTGTCCGACTACGCCCAGATGGACCGGGTGCTGCGCGAGGAGCGCGCTTACATCCTCAACATGGTGAAACAGATCAAGAAGGCTGGCTGCAACGTGCTGCTCATCCAGAAGTCCATCCTCAGGTACACAAACACGACTTAACACCAGAGCAGATCCTGGCATTCGTTTCGTCTCAGACTCTGGATGTGGACAGTAGACATGTTTCACACTAACAACAAACGGTCCTTTGACAGGGACGCTTTGAGCGACCTCGCCCTGCACTTCCTCAACAAAATGAAGATCATGGTGGTGAAGGAGATCGAGAGGGAGGACATCGAGTTCATCTGCAAGGTGAGCGTCATCGAAACATTCACAGCTGTTGTTAATGTTAAGACCCTTCATCACTTTCTAAAGTACTGATATCTTTTTATTTTGGTATTAAGAGTAGATATTTATTTTTTTACAAAAAACGTCATGTTAGTTTGGCTTGTAGATGAGTAGTTTGGCGTTTTCTAATGGCTTCCAAGTTCGCCAAGGACTTTATAGTGAACTCTGCTAATTATTTGCTTGTAAATGTATTAAAAACGTTATTAGCCAGGTGGACATTTAAACTCGTGAGTCAACATTTGACTTTATATTTTGTTCTGTTTGACTCTGTTACGACTGGCTCACAGGCCACAACAAAAGAGGGAGACGCACAGTAACGTAACATTGATAAAGTGACATTTATTAAATAATCCTGCAAACAAGAGAAAGCTGAGGTGTGGTTGTCAGTATCAGTGATGAATGAGGGTGTATGGATGTAGTGGAGAATGTGAGGTGCATGTTGTCAGTAATTAACAAAGGGAAAAAGGAAATGGAGAGAAATCATGCTGGTGCGCGGTCGGGGGAATGCGGCCACCTGGTCTCGGGGCAGGCGGGGTTAAGTAGCCATCTCACTATCGCCTCCGCTACACCTGCAAGTTGACAAGACAAACCGCAGTGCACATGTTCAACAGGCCCAGGGCCGTCGCAGACTCCTATATGGAACGATAATAGGCGACGAGGACATTTCTCTCTTGCAAATAACAACTTCTCCCCTCCAGACTCTAGGCACCAAGCCCATCGCCCACATCGACCACTTCACTGCAGAGATACTCGGCACGGCCGAGCTGGCGGAGGAGGTCAACCTGGACGGCTCCGGCAAGCTGGTCAAGGTACGCATCGGGCCGAGTCTTTGCACTCAGACCTGGGACGATCCGTGGCAATTTGTGGGGCAGTTTTCAGATCAGTAACACTTTGTACGTCTCCAGTGTTGAGACGCTGGATGTTCAAACACTGTGGAGTTGATGCCTCCCGGTAAATGTTTGGCGTTGCTCCTCTGCAGATCACAGGCTGTACCAGCCCCGGGAAGACGGTGAGCATCGTGGTTCGCGGCTCCAACAAGCTGGTGATCGAGGAGGCCGAGCGCTCTATCCACGATGCGCTGTGTGTTATCCGCTGCCTGGTCAAGCAGAGGTCGGTCATTTCCGCAGATGTTATTTCACACACACACACACACAAAAAAAACATTCCTCACCGCTTATTCTGAGATAAAATCCAAACACATTTTTTTGGGACAGAGTACAGGCACAGATTCCCCTCCTACAAAGGCGCTCTTGCATTTGTTCATCCTGCAGGAGCGTAAGAAACGGAGGAACAGTAATGTTGAAAACTCACCTTTTTAATTCAGTCCTGGTTGTGTCGGCAACTTGGCCGGGGAGCTTTCACACACATATTACATATCCAAGGGAAATTATTTCAACGTTTTTCCAGAACATTAAATGCACAGAAAATCCACATATCACTCAGGGAAATGAATCTGTCAACGTCTTTAAGAATATTTCCATTTTTCGATCAGTAATACCATTATTGAGGACTAATTTCTAAGATATGGTAACACAGTGGCATCTCTTAAAAGTCTGACGGGTCGAGAGACGACAAACAAACCTCCAGGTTAGTCAAACTTATTTGAAAGACAAACTGTAAAATGGTTACCCAAAACGGTCCGTTTTTCATCAATCACAGTTTATACTCCCTCCCTGCTTCAACTTTGACCTACTGTACACAATTAGGGATGCCCCGTTGAAATGTTGGGCCGATACCGATGTTTAAAATTACAATTTAGCCAATATCAGTGTTTTGTTGTTAAACCTTTTCTCGCGGGGAGACGGAGGAAAAAGTAAAGCACTGTTGTCTGAGCGCAAAAAAAGCAGCAAGTAAACATCGGCCACCCCATCGGTGAATGCCATCTTAGTTGCAGATAGTCTACAGTCATACAGGCGAATATTGGTCGATAACCAATGTTCTGCTGAAAAATCGGTGCATCCCTATACTCAATGAGAACACGCTTTTCTTGTCCATTGGGAGATGGATAGCCCGGGAAAACCCTGACCAACTTTCGGCAAATTTGAGATTTGCTCTGCCAGTCCGTCTGGCCAAGAGCCCACTCAAGCCCATTTCCAATTTTTCCAAATCGAGGCACCAATCGCCACCGTTGAGCCGGGCTTTACACGATGACGATAGCGCAGCAACGGCGAGCAGCTTTTTGTTTACATTCAGCATGACGGCCACCGAAGGGCAGCAACCCGTTGCTGTCGCTGCTACGTCACCCGGATCGTTCGTCTGATTGGTTGAAGGTCTATCCGATCGCGCCCAGAGGCGTTTTACCGGTGTCCGTTGGTGACGCCTCTTTTGGAAATGGACTGTGAAAGAACCTTCCCCAGACCCACTCTGTTACAGCTGAGAAGGGTCTGGTGTCAACCAGGCTAGGGGATGGATACATTTCAGATCAGTTTTAGTGTTTACAACCTGTGTGACCATCTGACGGCTCGTGTTTCTTGACTCGTTGGACTTTGTTGTAGCGATGTCGCCACGTTCCCAGGTTTAGCAGTTAGCTGACTTTCCTTTTGCGTACACAATGTTGACATATTGTATAATTATTGATGTGTCTTCAATAACCTTTCTTCCTTTTCCATCTCCTCCTCCCCCCCTCAGGGCTTTGATAGCTGGTGGCGGCGCTCCAGAGATCGAGCTGGCCGTGCGTCTGGCGGAGTACTCGCGCACTCTGGCCGGCATGGAGGCTTACTGCGTGCGGGCGTATGCCGACGCCCTCGAGGTGATCCCCTCGACGCTGGCTGAGAACGCCGGCCTGAACCCCATCTCCACTGTGACGGAGCTCCGCAACAGGCACGCTCAGGGAGACAAGATGGCCGGCATCAACGTCCGCAAGGTCTGCCCTCCTCCTCCCCCTTTCATTACATGTTGGTGTTCATGAAGTAACGAGTGAAGACGGAACAGAATAGGGCTGCACAATATGAGGAAAATATGCGATAACGTTGTTTAATATAGCAATAACGATATTACTTGCGATACATAAACAGATATTAAAATGTTCTCAGTTCTGCTGTTTTCAGTATTCTGCTAAAATACAACAAACTGCTTGTTGCATTTAAAACAAACAAAAGTAAATCATTTCCAACTTTCTTTGTTTTGAACAAATTAAGACATTGAATATAAAAGGATGAGTTGCATTTTAAAGTACAGTTTTCTAACTAATACAAACATTCTCAGTGTCTTTCGTTATATTTCGCAGCCTTTCGCAATGTGTTTATTGCTGGTTTATAATAATAAGAAAGCCATGTTGAATTGCATATCATATTCAATAGTAGGGTTGCACGATATTGACAATGTGATATTGCAATCAATTATTACAACAAGGTTGTTTATTTCAACTGACAGTCATATTGGACCAACATGAATAAATAAATAAGGTCCATGTCTACAGAACAGGACATGTTCTACTGGTTGGACAGTATAAATATATAAATAAAGAGAACAGGACACAACTTTTCTTTCTCTTCTCTGATTGGTTCCGTTTAGTTGTCTCTATCTATTTCTTCACTCACTCTGTCACTCTGTTGAAATACGTAAACACGTGGTACGCTCCGTAGGGTTTGTCACGTAGTGGACCCGTGCACTAATGTGTGCAAGTGGCACGTTAACCGGCCAATGAAACATGATCATTACAGCGTTTCAAGCTCTAAATCAAACACAACTAAGCCACACAGCCAACGGACGGGACGCAGCGCTCCACAGAATAAACTAAATATTCTACACTTACTGCGACACTTTCGATATAATATTGCGCAACGTGATATCGCGGTAACGATATTGAGTCGATATATCTTGCACCCCTATTCAATAGTGATCTGGAAATGATTAAACTATATTGATTTGATATTCTCCAAAGGTAAATTACTTGTGATGATTCTGCAGCATTAAGACTCTCAGCACACACTTCCCAATAGGCTGTTCATCCTCTTGTCATTATTTCCTTTGCTGTATCAAGACTAATGTGACTGGCTGTTTCTTTTTTTTTAAATTTATCTTGAAAAAACTTACTGTGAGAAAAGAGAAAAATCAGATAAAAACACAAACCTCATAGAACAATAAAGGATGAGTCCGAGAAGGAGCAGGCAGAAGCATAATGCTTACGCAGTCCTGCCACTACTTTGCAATATCATTATTACAGAGAAACAAATGGATATGTATATCTAAAAATACAGGTCATACAACAACAGGGGTGTGGGGGTCCCGGCAGCTTTGTGGGGCCAAAATGCTGGACCCCACAAGGTTAAAGGGCTGTTTGAGGGTTAAGCCTTGGTTGTAGGATTAGGGATAGAATTAGGTTATGGTGAGGATAAGGGTAAGGGTTAACGTTAAGGCATTTAGTTGTGATGGTAAGGGGCTAAGGAATGCATTATGTCAATGACAGGTCCCCACAAAGATAGTGCCACAAACCTGTGTGTGTGTGTTTTTTACAGGGAGGAATCTCCAACATCTTGGAGGAGCTGGTGGTGCAGCCTCTACTGGTCTCCATCAGTGCTCTGACCCTTTCCACAGAGACGGTTCGCAGCATCCTCAAGATCGACGACGTGGTAAGACTCGTAGCATCTCAAACTGTGGCTTATATTTGATTACAATGAGTTTATTTTCAGCCAGATGCTCTGAGTCTATATTCATGATTTTGCCGAGTCTGAGGTCACTGTTAAGTCTGTTTTTGTCTCGTTACAGGTGAACACCCGATAAATTGAGTCTGTCCCGTGAGTTCTGTCCACTAAGCCTGCTCGTACTGCGAGGGATCGGAGGACTCTGTCAACGTCAGTCTGTTCAGATTTCCGCTGTAGTTGTTACGTTGCATAATTTAATAAAAAGGCTTCTTTTTTTTGTTGACACTCCAGCTGTTGACTGTGTGATTCTTTTGCCCCAATTTTGATGGTCCCAATGCTCTTTCAGAGGATTTTAAACGCCTTCAAATTTGCTGCATTTTAAAGTTTGGATCTACGCAGAATGTGCTTTCCTCTTTTCCATATGGATAAATGTTTGTTTAGTAAAAACATTACTCCAGTTTTTAGGCCATTTGCTCAAAATTGTTTATGTATTGTATATTGATGAAATCACAAATTCCTGACAAATGTCTGAGTAGCAAACTTAAACACACGAGTACAATTAAGAATGGCCCACAAGAAAATAAAAGCTTTTTTTCAACACTAAACAGAAAAAATAGAACGAATATATTAAACAACATAGGACAGATCAAATATGCCTCAACATTATGTAATTATGAAGTTTTCTTAAGTTGTCTCCAGTGGAAATCAAAGGTCAAAAGAAAGCCACTTTATCGATATATTGGATAGTTGTGCTTTTATTTTGAATGGAACCCACATCTTTTCGTTTCCTGTTACACTCCGTCATTTCCTTACCAACCAAGCGGCTCCGTTGCTAAGGAGAACACCTGCTGCCTGGTTACCGACGCTTCAGCACACGGGACAGCGACTACTGACCTTAGGCCTATCCCAAAATACCGGATTTTTTTTGTAACACGTATTTGTATTTTTAACAACTGAAACGGCACCGCCATGGCGAACGCCCACCGGACAAACGTTATGGTCACGTCGTGTTTGAAAACGCCGGTTGACCCGCACACCAAAGCGCCGTTAGCGTCTTACGAGCGGGAGAGAGTGCTGCCGTACTCGGCTACAAGTCTTATGGACAACCGGGACTACGAGAAGGAGGTAACGTTAAAGACAGTACATACCACATTACTCAGTATTAACCAGTGGTGTAGTAACATTTTGGCCCATATATATACTACTATACTACTATATATGCTACAGTACACCCACTACAATACATTAGACTACACCACTGGTATTAACCCTGATTAACTTCAGTACTTGTACTTCCATGTTATGCTACTTTATACTTCTATTCGACTCCAATAGCTACATTTCAGAGGGAAATGTAGGCTACTTTTTAATTTACAAACATGATATGCTTACATAATATGATACAGTAATGTTAGGCTACTACTGGCTACTTACACGAAAGTATACAACGTATCTACAATTGGCTTCACATTAACAAAGTACTACATTAAAATGGTCTCATTCATTAGTGATAAAACAATATATGCTATGATAATATATAGCTAACTTTGAAAGGAGCCATTCTGCATAATGAGTACTTTTGATACTTTTAAGTACATTTAGCTGATAATGCTTTTGTAGTTTTTCTTAACATTTAGATTTTTATTATAGGCCTGCTTGTAATGAAGTATTTATAGACTACAGTAATTCTACTTTTACTTCAGTATTTCTTCCACCACTGGTATTAATTGTGGGGTGAGGACGTACTTTTACTTTTGATACTTTAGGTACATTTAGCTAATAATACTGATGTACGTTTTCTAAGCCTATGTAACATTTTTAATTCAGGACTTTCACTTCTAACTAAGTACTTTTAGACTATGGTATTTCTACTTTTACCTAAGTAAAGGGTCTGAGTAACGTTTAGTTTAAAACACCTTCAAAATAAAACGGCTCCTTTTACTGATACAAATTAGCCTCAACTAAGCTAGGTCTAACTAAAAGTCTGGTGACTTAAAGTGCTCATATTATGCTTTTTGGCTTTTCCCCTTTCCTTTATTGTGTTATAAATCTTTTTTGTGCATGTTATAGGTTTACAAAGTGAAAAAGCCCAAAGTCCCCCCCCAAAGGGACTTACCATCTCCAACAGAAAACACTGTTCACAAACTGCTCCAAACAGCTCTATTGTAGTCCAGCCTTTACTTCAGAGACAAACGTGGTCACTTTGTAACACACGTTATAATGCTCGCCTAGCTGCTAGCATGGCACGCCCTCATACTCTGCTTCTGACTGGCTAGTAGTCCTTACCTAGGTACTGTCAGGGCACGCCCTCATACTCTGCTTCTGACTGGCTAGTAGTCCTTACCTAGCTACTGTCAGGGCACGCCCTCATACTCTGCTTCTGACTGGCTAGTAGTCCTTACCTAGCTACTGAGCATATGCAACTACCAACAAAGATGGAACAGCAGTGAGAGGTCTCACTCTGTAGCTAAAACAGAGAGCTCAACACACAGGGTGAAAAGAGGAGCTGCAGCAATGTGCAGTACAACAAAATATGGTGTTTTCTGAAAATTAAACCATGTAAACCTATTCTGGTATAACCTCTAAATACAATTATGAACCTGAAAATGAGCAGAATATGAGCACTTTAAAATACCAGTTGTTGGAAATGCCAAATATGTGAAAACGAATGAATGTAATTAAATCTGTCTTCTAAAACAACAGCCAGTGAGATTTAAACATCTGCTTTGGAAAGTTTGAAATGTTACGTCAAAAAAAACATTTTAAGCTCTGCAAACATAGACCAAAGATTTGGGACAAAACTAGAATCATCCTCCCAAACGCCACATTGGAAGTACTAAAGTAATTTACATCTAACTAAACCCTTGTGTTGTCTTCCTGTCGACCATGAACCCTCCGGGTCCCAAATGAACTATTGTTGTCGCTTTTTCCAACGTTTTTCTCAGTTTTTCAATGCTTTTGATGCTTTTTTTGTCACTTTTTTAAGGCTTTTTTTTATTCATTGTCAATAAACCTAGTTCAAATGACATTATACCTATTTCTTTTAGTTAAAAAAGAAGAAATAAATGATGAATTATTTTGCATAATAGTTAAGATCAGATGATGTTAAGTGAATCACAGTCTGGTATCTGTCCAAGTTTGTTTTGAAACCACTGAAACTTGTTTTTCAAATGCTATAAAACTGTAGCCTGGTCCTATCAGACTCCGGTACATTTCATTTGCGGAGAGAGTCTAAAGGCGCTCTCGAGCCGATAATCGTCCGTCTGACAGTCTGGGAGGTCGGTGACTCGAGTCTGGTCGGTGTGTTCCGTGCCGTCGTCCGTCCGAGGTGCCGTCGGCCTTCATTTTGGCCGATTTGACATGTATAATCGGCGGGGCGGGCACTGCCGGCAGTCGGACTCAATGACCCATCTGATTGGTGGAGAGCTGACCAGGAAACGGGGAGCGGGATGAGCGTGACTAGAGCCTCTCAAAATCTGATGAACGTCTTTTAAACTGACCTTTGTTGATCTGTAATGAAGATTCAGCAGCTGCACGGCCTGTTTCTCTCTTACAATGTTTTCAGAAACACGTTACGGTGAACTATTTTAGGACAATATGAGATCGTATTCTGAATGAGCCTTAACCAATCGCTAACGTTTTGGTCGTGACGTCGGCTTAGCATCGCTAGCGTTAGCCTTAGCTAACTACTTCACCACTAACGGAGCTGGAAAATCTAACTTTTCCCGAAAACTGTAGCCACCAACACAACTCAGCAAAGATTGTTCTTGCTCAGACTTTAACTTCTGGATATTCGGCAGCGTTGCCACAACGGACCAAATGGCTTCGCTCGCATCTTTCTCCGCCGCCATTACGGAACTACAACTCAAACTAGCCCACGACCTCAACGTCATCGTTCTCAGCCCCTCCCTCTGTTCGCTGATTGGACCGCCAAAATTTGGCTGGAGAAAACCCAAGAATATACCGCGAATATTTAGTCAAATTTGACCCGAGGACAACACAATATTTTATTAAGCAATACTATATTGATTTTCAAAAACGCTATATCATTTTGTTTTTAGTTTACGTGCAAAAATATTCATGTAAGACAGTGGTTGACGTTTATGTTGTGTTTAAACCCCCTACCGCTAGATGGATATGCTGAGACGGACACCACTAGTGTCCTCGCCTAGCAGGGCCTAGCGGGGCCTAGCGGGGCCTGACTTTTTGCTAGAAGCTAACAATGTAGCTATGGCTGTATAACTTTGTCTACTTTAGCATATAAACATTAGCTCACTAAGAACCTGGGAACCACAATCCCAAACTGGCAGTTTTATTTTCTGTGTACTGAATTGTTTACCTAAAGTAAACTTCTTTGACTTTTATTCACATCATGTCTTTTTTAAAATATTAGTTTTTCTAAAATGATACTTTAATAAAATCTCAATATATCGCCTTACGCACAGTATCGAAATATATTGCAATATATTGAATCGTGACCCGTGTATCGTGATACGTATCGTATCGCCAGATTCTTGCCGTTTCATATGTATTAATGTTTCTTTTACCGAAAAAAAAAATGCTTCCTTGTATTTATTCTAACAGCTTTTAGGTCATTCACTCAAGTTGTAATTCTTTGAACAATAAATGTACAGACAAGACATAAACATATATTATTTACATAATAACTGGCATTACAGATCCTTGGCAGACGTCTGTATAGCAAGAGTATACATCCAAGAGTAAATGATACTGCTTTTGGATTTAATGTGTTTTCCCTCCCTTTATAGAGTTGACATGTCTAACCCTCATGTTGTCTTCCTGTCGACCATGAGCTGGTTGCTAGGCCTGTCACCATAACATGTTGCTGGACGATAAATGGTCCCAGAAATGATTGCGATAAACGATAACATTGCCGTTCTGAGACCATTTTCATCTAATATAATGATAATGGCACAATAATACAGGTACACCTTTTCAAAGATCAATACACTTTTATTTCTAAAGAATATTTAACACTGGAACTGGAAGACATTTTAAATATCCTCAATAAATGAAGAAAACAACCAAAAACAATAAATAAAATGGACATTTTTCCGGCTGCGATCATTTCCATTTAAAAATGATGCGATTAACTGATTTATTGCATATTGCGACAGGCCTACTGGTTGTCCTTCGGGGTCAAAATGTTATTTAATTTTAATAATTTTTGGGGAACGCTTTTTTAATGTATATGACATTTTATCTAATTTAGAAAAAAGCAGAAATGATGACTTATTTTGACTAATAGTTGAGATCAGAGGATGTTGAGTGGATCACAGACTGGTTTGGTCAGGAGACTGTTCGAAAACCATTTAAACCTATTTTTTCAAATGAAATGAAATTGAATAAAACACCCAAAATTCAATGGAAGTAATCGTTCATTTTACCCGTGAGGAATGTTGCATGGGTCCCATACTGTACAACCTACATGCACGCATCCACGTTATTTAGGGACAATTTGGTTGTAAGAAACCCATATTTCTGGATATTAAAAACGTTGAAAGTCCCGTTTTCAAAGTTCAGAAATATTCAGAAATATGGGTTTCTTACATCCAAATTGCCCCTAAATAACGTGGATGCGTGCATGTAGGTTGTACACAAGGGTTGAATGTTTTCCGGTATACTTTTATTTTGTTTGTCGAGTGAAACAGATCTCGTCCAGTTAACAGGCTGTTGACAGTTCAGGTCAGTCCATGTGCTGGAAAGGATTTGACCTGCGTAACGTGTTGTTGGGCCTGACTATTTTTGGACTTCCGTCTTGACTACCAGACGTCACGTCATTTAGTTTATAATCCCAAACTCTTAATTATCATTTGGACAACAGCACTGCTCCTCCTCCTCCTCCTCTTCCTCCTCCTCCTCCCATGCACGATCCTGCAGCAGTTGTCCCAGTTCAGGGAAAACAAACACGCTAATGATATTGTGAGAATCAAAAGAGCCAGACACCTGATGCAGGATGTGTGTGTGTGTGTGTGTGTGTGTGTGTCAGTTGAGCTCTTTTCCCGGTAAGCTGCCCTTTAGTGCTGCACCATATGGCCCATGTCTCTTCCGGTAATAGGCTTATAGTCCTGGAGGAGCCACCGAGCAGGGCCGCTCTGCTCCAGAACACCTGCTGGTTAAAAACAAACGTCCTGCAGTTAGCATAAAATACAATCTAATGGCAGCTTCCAAAACAAATATATTACGTTCAGGCTACATTTTCAAATCGTGTTACATAAATCATATAATGTACGCGTCAAATCAAAACACAAAACCCACTGAGGCCTCCCTTGCCAAAAGTTACTTAAGATTTAGATGATTGGCAAATGAGATTTACGTGACTTTTGGCCTTTTCAGCTGGAGTATGAGGACTCGGGCTCTGATTTCTGTGACGAGGACTATGTGGGGAAGGGCGGTCCTCTCATGATGACCGACTTCAGAGCGGCAGGAGACCGCCTCGATCTGAGCGAAATCTTCTTCTCCAACGAGGAGTACTACAGCAAGCTGGAGGAGCTAAAGAAGGCGCACCTCCGCACCATGGCTGAGCTGGAGAGCATGTATCGGCGGAAGCTGCAGCTCAAGGCCATGGAGCCTCTGGACACGACGATGCTGGAGACAGGAAGGCACAGGTGGGTGGCTTCTGGTCAAGATGATGTTAAGAGAAACTTCAAGATTAATTGTGTTGTGTTTCCCAGGTCTTATTTTATGACCTAAACACAGATCATTTTTTTTTACAACTGCCCTAAATAGACAACAAAAAAAGAGCAGTGATGCAAATGTGAATCCTTGACAGTTTACTTAATTGTGATGTGGTGAGTTTGAGTGATGGTGATTCATTTTCGGAGTTTTAGGTGCTTTATCATATTAACATTGTCATTGATTTATTTTCTCTGTTAGACTGCCGTGGTCGAACAGCAGTCCAGCGGCTTCACGCCGTTTGAGGAAGTCGCACTCTGCTGTTGAACTCAGGAGGGGCTCCGGACATTCAGGGTCTTCAGACGAAGACGAAGCTGCCTGTAACGACGTGGAGAAAGGCCTGCCTTTTTCTCCTGAAGAACACATCAAGAACATGTGGCAGGACTTTAAGCTCTCCCTTCACAACCCCCAGCTGTCGTCCTCCTCGATGCACAGCCTGCCGACAGACCAGAGGAGACCACGAAAGGGCAAAGGAAAGAAGAGACAGGGGCAAAAAGACGGAGAGCATTGGAAACACAGAATGACCGTCCCGAAGCCTTTCCAGATGATGCTGCGTGAGTCTGACAGGCAAAGGAGTGGCACCAAGACGCGCTCAGAGATCGAGCAGGAGAACGCAGAGCTGCGGAAGCAGTTGGAAGAACTGAAAGAGTGTCAGAAGAAGTTTCGCGCCAACCCCGCGCCGGCTCATGTTCACCTCCCGCTTTACGAAGAGCTGCAGGAGCGCAGCGAAAGACGACGGCGAATGAAAGAGCGAGAAGATCTTCAGACGCATCTTCAAACCGTCCAGAAGCCCTTCAGCTTCCTGGAGAGGGAGCGCAAAAAGAAGGAGCAGAAACAGCTGCATCAGCCACAACCGTCCGACCAGGAGAAAGTCAAACCCTTCAAGGCCAAGCCTGTGCCCAAGGCAGTGTACGCAGCGGCGTCAGGGGAACAGATGAAAGAGGAGCAGCTGTATCGGTCCATCAAGATACAGATGAGAGCTCAGGAGATGCTCCACAGCGCCTCGATGCCTCCCAGCATGCTGGAACGACGGCTCAGCGGTCGCAAGAAGACCAAAGAGGGCAGCGCCGCGGCCGCAGGGGACGACAACTTCTCCCACAGGCCCCATATTAACAAGGAGGTACCCGACTTCGACGCCAGTTACCGACGCTTCCAGAAACACCTGGAGAAACAGAAAGAGGTGAAGCCCACAACTGCGTGCGAACCCTTTGAGTTGAGGACGTCCCACATCACGTCGCACCGTGAACGCATCCTGGCCGACATCGAGAAGGAGCAGAGCAGCCTTCGGATGATGCGCTGGCCGTACATCAGCCCCGGGACACCTCGTACGCCAAACTCGAGTCAGTGTTCGTCCCTCTCTGGCAGCCTGGAGTTTCTGCCCACCAAAGTCACGGATGCCACCAAAAAGAGGCATGAGGCTGTGAGGTACCATTTTAGGACTCCAGAGGCTTCCACCATTTTAGTTGACATAGAGCCATCCTCAGGACAGAAAAGAACAGTCTCCTTCTGTGTTTGAAATCCCTACATGCTGATTTTGTGGAACTCCATTTCCCAACATGCCCCGCTGTGTGCTCACAACCCCACACCCGCTCCAAAACACTTTGTAAAACCCCCGTAGCTGATTTGTTGCACCCATATCCTCTTCCCAAAAGTTCCCATCGCATCCAAACCTTCCTGCATCTGTGACCAGATTGTCTCCCTGAGTAGAAAGGTGCTGGAGCAGAGGAAGAAGGCCGAGGAGGAGGAGGAGCGCTGGAGGGAGAAGCAGAAGCAGCGGGAGAAGAAGCTGCAGGGGGTGGTGTTGAAACGTGCCCAGGCCAACGACCCCCACCTGGCTCTCTCAGAGACGCACCCGACCAAACTCAAAGAATTCAGGTAAATAAACCCTAATGAATTCAAAAATGTCACAATCAAAATGTTAGGCCTTAAACATGTTATTTAAATGTGCTTAAAGGTGCCGTAGGTAGGATTGTGAAGATCCAGGACTTAGCCAAAACATTTGAACATCAACAACTTCTCAGTCCCTCCCCCCTTTCAGCTAAAGCCCAAAACGGTCTCCTAAGCCCCTCCCCCCACAAGGGAGAATGAATGCGTGTGCATGAGCAGTGATTGACATGCAGTTAGACACCCCCCCTGGCCCTGATTGGTGCATCTGAACAGGGAGCGGTGGATTTTTGTAAATCTCACTACAGGCTGTAGGTGGAGCCAGAGGAGACCTGCTTCATGTAGTTCTACTGGAACATATTGTATTCATAATGGTCTTAAAAAGGTCTTACATTTGACTCTGCATGGCTTCTGCTGGCTAACACTGGCACATTCACAGACATGTTGTTTAATGTACATTGTCCTTTATAAATAAAAATAAAATAAATGAAATGAAGTGGGAAGCCGGAGCTGGGAATGACCATGGAAGGCACCATAACACGATTACGGCATGAGCGGTTGAAGGAAATGGGACGAGTCTATATTCTGTGTTCTCTGCAGGAAACAAGAGCTTCAGCGGAAGAAGGAGTACAAGCAGGAGATTAAAGAGATGAAGCGGAGAGTGAAGGGGAGGCCACTGCTCTTGGAGCAGGTTGCACAGGTGAGCATTGACCTGAAAAGCCTGCTATCACCTATACACATATATAGGAAACTGTCAGAAATAGCTAACTGAAGTGAGTCAATTTCATGGGACGTTAATGGACTACAACATCATTTCAGTACCATTAGTGCTGGGATGCAAGAATATCACAGACCGATGAAATCCAACACTACAAGAGTGTTTGAGTGTTAATTTGTATACTGACTCTCTGAACTTTCTTTGATAACAGAGGAATGCCAAACAGGCAGCGGAGAAGCGCTACACAGACGCCCTGCATGGATGTGATCTGACTGAAGAGTTCATCAGCAGCAAGGCCGTTAAATCAGGATCTGCAGGCAAAGCCTCTCCGTCCAGTGACAGCAAACAGAGGTGGATGTGTAAAGATGACACCCTATGCTCACGTTTACTGACTCAGCCAGTCTGATGCTTTAAGCCAAGCCAAATAAATGTGTTTGTGATTTTCAGGTGATAAGGAGCATAATAGAGAAACCAATCCGATTAATCGACGATTAGCCCTAGATGGGATTCTCGTGTAGTCAGTGCAAAGCTGTGTCATTTGATTATTAACATATAATCTTATATTTAAGAGACTATTTAAAATGAACATATTGAATGGATATGAAAAGGACTCGAGGTGATAGTATTGTATGCTGACTGTGTGGTTGGTTCCTGGGCTTATATACTAAGTCTAGTTTGGATGGGTTATTAGTCGTTTTGATATAGATATAGATAGACAGAAACGAAGAAGATAGATAGAAAAGAAAAAAAAAGTGTAAATGTGTGTGTGTATGCATGTATGTTTGCATCTGTGTCTATGTGTATGCATGAGTTTACGTGAGTGTAGAAAAAAAAGGGGTAGGACCAGAAAAGATTGTTTGAACTTCTTCCTACTCCTTTTTGAACATGGGAATTTCTTATTTGAATCACTGACAATAATTTCGGAAGATTGTGCAGAGATGTACACAACAAGCCCCTCGTGGGTTTAACAACCCACGAGCAACAGAAAATGGTTGGTTGGTTGGTTGGTTGGTTGGTTGGTTGTCTGTAAAGCATCTTTTAATTGAATGCCTTTATTGTCATTGCATGTAAGTACAATGGAATTGTAGAGCCACTCTAGTAAGGTGCATCATCATTGTAACACATATATAAAACTCATCTCACAACACATTGATTGCAAATACACACACACACACACACACACACACACACACACACACACACACACACACATCACATTTTTTAAGAAAACGTGACGCATAATTAAGGATTTTTGCCCAAAACAATCCCAAAAAAACTCCACATTTTTCTGGAAGGACTGCATAATAGTCCTTGTTTTAAGACATCTGTAACGTCTCCCTGAGGGCAAGAGTTCACACAGTGGGTGACCACGGTGAGAACAGTCGTGTAATTTTGGTGGCTTTTGAGAGCAGTCTTGAGTTGGCAATTTCCTCCAGTGAGGGAGGAGGACAACCAACAATCTTCTGTGCTACAGAAAGAAACTATGTATAGAAAGTTGTTTGTGTGATTGCCATCTTTTGGGCCTGAGGGTGTGTGTACTGACTCAGAGCTGATTCGTGTTCTTCTGTTTGTTAGCGACCAAGAGGAGCCAGACATGGGATACAAACCTGTTCACTACAGAAGGGTCTTCCTGGACGATGAAGACGCAGAAGCTGATCCAGACGAAACGGAGGGAGCGAGCGACAAGACTTCCCTGAACCACCGTGACGGCAAGGACGCCAGCGGTCACCACTCGGAGCAGGATTCCCGTAGAGATGATGATGATGATGATGATGATGACCATGATTCATATGAAAGTTACCACTACTCAGACGATCATGAGAGTTATTCAGACGACAGCGAGCACGACGCCGACCCCACACAGAAGGAAGCGGGGAAGTGATATAAGTGGTCGTAGCTATGTTCAAAAACTCTGATAGAAAGCACATCGAGTGCAGAGGAAGCTTCTCATTCCCGGAATGATAAGATGTGATATTTTATTGTAAATATCGTGCACATAAGAATAGAAAATGTCTTCGAAAACGTGATCTTTAACCTGATGTGACGAGATTGATTGCGTCTGAAATCACTTCTGTGTTCACTTGTTCACTATTCTAGGCGTACATCCCAGGTCAATACATTGCATCCCTGTTTCCTTCACTTTCCCTTCCTCCGTCTGTCTCACCAAGGAAGCATATGAGAGACGGAGGAAATCGTGCGAAGGAGAGAGGAAACGAGGGAATGTGTTTTTAGAGGTATGAGGCGATCTTTCCTCTGAAGCGTCCCGTGAATTCGTCAGCTGTTTGGGCGGAGTTAGCAACATCCTTCAGCTGCACGGCTTCCGGGAAGGCGGCTCTCGTGTATCCTCGCTCATAGCTCTTTAGAGATCCCTCCTCCATCCTAGCTCCTGGGGGCAGGAATAAGAGCTTTGAGGCGGCCACAGTCCCTCCAGAAAAACGTGATCGTGATCGCATAATTCAACGGATAATCAGCCAAAGTACGCATATTTATGCAGGTCCGCATTTTTTCTGGAAGGACTGCCTTCAAGATGCAGGGCCAGAACAACTTCCGGTCTGAGCGAGGAGATATCAAATAAGAGACTTAAGATGCAGCCCCGCCAGCATAATAACAACTCAATAGCAGGGCCACACGGAATCTGTGGACGCAGAATTCAGCACAATTCTGCAGATTTTCAGTCTGTATCAACGCTTAAAACTGTAAAAGGTAAATATCTGCAGACTGCTCTCTAGTTAACTCTATAGTGAGCATTTAATTGACCTTATTCAACACTTTTGAATCATCATTTTGCATCATTACTGACGGATGCAGTTTTGGATACAGCCATAGGCTTTCTTCACAGTACACTTTTGACATGTCACAATAGGAAAAGCACAGTTTTTATTAATATCATTAATGATGGCTCCATTCTATTCAAGGGTCCCAGTAAGCCGTGAGAGTAAGGACATGTCCCAAATCTATACTACAAACTCATTTTATACAGCATTTACTCTGTACTAATCATCATAATATGCTTTTTTAGCAGTTAGTATCCAAAAAACAGGAAGACAGGCAATATCTGATGTCAGAGTCGCAGTTTGACCTCACAAAAATGGACTAATATTTAGTGCTATATGAAATACTTATTCATTGTTTTTATTTGTCATCATTACCTTGTTTATATCACACTGTCTCATTTACAATAAAGCCAGTTATTCAAAAACGACATCTCATTTTATTTTGTCTCAATTCAAGCACTGGTGGAAGAAGTATTCAGAGCCTTTTCTTTAAAGGGGCAGAGCCGTCTCTTCTTCCTCAGGAGGCTCAGATCTTTTGACGTTTGTAGCGACTTGCTGCACATGTTTTATCAGACTGTGGTGGCGAGTGTCCGGTTTTATGGTGCAGTTTGTTGGGGAGGCAACATGACAGACAAGAACAGCAGACGACTCGACAAGCTGGTCAAAAAAGGCAGCTCAGTGCTGGACAGAAGACTGGACTCACTGAGAACTGTAGTAGAGGGGCGTGCATGCAACAAACTGTACGCCATAATGGGTAATGACAACCAACCAATTTTATTTATTATGGGGAACTGTGTGGTGTATGGGAATGTGTTTATATGTGAGCTGCTAGACACTCAAATTTCCCCACGGGGATGAATAAAGTATCTTCTATCTATCTATCTGTCTATCTATCTATCTATCTATCTATCTATCTATCTGTCTGTCTGTCTCTCTATCTATCTATCTATCTATCTATCTGTCTATCTATCTGTCTGTCTGTCTCTCTATCTATCTATCTATCTATCTATCTATCTGTCTGTCTATCTATCTATCTATCTTTAAGTAAAAGTACTAATACCACACTACAACATAAAGTCCTGCATTTATAACCTTACTTGGTAAGTATGTAAGTATTAGCAGCAATATACAGTATACTTAAAGTATGATAAGTAAAAGTACTAATTCTGCAGAAAAATGATCCCTGCCAGTGTTTATTATATATGAGGATTTTGGATAAACAGCTTTGTGACGATGCATTTTACAGCTGAGCAAAGAGGCTTTGTTTACCTCTGAGGTGCAGTGGAGAACAAATATGAAGTTACTCAATACTCAAGTAAAGTACAAGTACCTTAACATTTGTACTTAAGTACAGTCAGAATAAGCTTCAATGGCTAAGTGTGTGCGCACAATACAAGGCATTTGACTGCTCTTAATGCACATACATACACAGAATAGACATGCAGCTAAAAAGGACAACAAAGCTGAACACATTATCTATCTATCTATCTATCTAAATATCTAATTTACTAGATTTACAGTTCTTTAGTACATGTATTTAGTTAAATTCCACAGTACACAGTACAGAAGTTATTTATCATTGTTCAGGGCCTGTGTTGTTGAAAATACTGTTTAGGTCAGACTGGAGCAAACTGGAGGAGGGGGGTTGAGACAGATTGACAGCTCCAGTCTATGACACCGCATGACGACTGCACCAGCACAACCAATCAGGTGCCGGATGGGCGGGTACATAGTCCAAATTTTACGCGGCGCGCGACGGGCCGAAACACCGAGAATGAATATCCCGGTCTCAACCGGTTTCAACCGGTCCGTGGTTGGAAGCATGAGCTTAGAGGAAGAGCACACTTGCACGCATTAAAACATCTCTGCTCTCCAACAAGTGTGTGCGAATAGAGCCAGAAATAAAACTATTTTTACTTCGTGATTATGACCCGGAATACCGCTCAAAGTGTGACTCCGTGAATATGTGTTATTAGCTTAGCTAGCTTACTATTAGCCAGCAGACTTGAATCATCATTGACTTTTCCATTAGCACGCTAAGTTGCTATTAGCCTGCTGGGGGAGTCGGCTGTAATCACTGATAGCCAAAGAAAGATATGTTTCAGACTGGCTGAAGACAAGAAACAATAAGCTGCGGAAAGCTTTTAATACATCGCCAAGAATCGATAAGTATCCAACGTAACGGCATTTTTAAATCAGCGCAGTTGGCGTCATCCAGGGAAGCTAGCTAGCATTAGCTTGTTGCTATCGAAGGTTAGCTAGGCGCAGGCTAGCTAAACGTGTGCCATGAGATAACGTTACACATTTGTTGCTTTGCTTTAAGAGGATTAATATTCCAGTCTTCAACTCCAAGTCACGTTGGTTAACCAATACTTGTTTTCGACGGGCGGACAAGACACCACCAGGTAAGTTGAGCCCGATCATCATGAAGCTAACTTACCCAGCGTGTGCTAACGTTAGCATCCGTCAGTTTCAAAAGTGATGGGGGGTGGGGGGTGTTTTGCACCACATTACCAACGGTAGCGCATGGTGTTCAATATCGCATTGTAGCCGAGGGACTGGCATGCTATCCACGATCTGTTTCCCAACGCATTTTACTTCAATAGTCCTAAAACGAGTCTATCAGTCGGGTTGTGGTGAATGCGGCTCTAAAAGCGCCAAGTTAGCCAGGTGGGGGCGTTGTTTCATATTTTAATTTTTTTTTATTCATTTGTATCACTTTTTATTTTAACGTTACGTTACACTTTATTGTACAGATTTTATTTATTTTTTTGTATTTGTTTTTACTCTTGTACACTTATTTGTTTTTTACGTATTGTATTTATTCACTATTGTTAATATTTTTAATAATACTTTTTTTTCTACATTTAAAAAAAAGAAAAATGTCACTCTATTGTACACATTTTTTTATGTTATTGTTTCCACTCGTTATTGTACACAAGTGCATATGCAGAGGTACAAACAGATACATAGACCGTAGAAAACAAAAGAAATGACGAGACCATAAAACATAAACAAAAATAAAACTCTTAATGTTTTGTATTTAACCGTAGATAAGACAGTTATATTGCTAAACATTCATTCAAAAACTGCAAGAAGTTGGCTTTTTGACCTTTTTGTTTTCTTATGAATATGGAATTTTCCATAAAATAATAAATAGTTGTATGATAAACATGTTATTTTCTATCTTGTCTTGAATGAAATATAGCATTACATCAAACATGTTTAGTTCAACATTCATGTTCGGTTTCTTTTGTTCCTTCTTCCATTCTTGTGTGTGTGTATATGTGTGTGTGTATATGTGTGTGTGTGTGTGTGTATGTATATGTATGTATATAATATATGTGTGTGTGTATGTATATATAATATGTGTATGTATATATAATATGTGTATGTGTGTATATGTATATATATATGTATATATATATGTGTATGTATATATATGTGTATGTATATATGTGTATGTATGTAAATATATGTATATATGTGTATGTATGTGTGTATATGTATGTATATAATATATGTGTGTGTGTATATATATAATATATATATATATATATATATATATATAGAGAGAGATAGATAGATATATATATATATATATATATATATATATATATATATATATATATATATATATATATATATATATATGTATGTATGTGTATGTATATATATATATATATATATATATATATATATATATATATATATATATATATATAAAAACACACAATGTACAAATAGATGGAAATACTTTCTTCTTCCAGTACAAAGAAGTAACCCATGCAATCAATATCCAGTTTGAGTCTTTATAACACAAGTTTATTGTTTCGTCTTTTACACATTTATGATTCTGATTATATGGGTTTCATAATTGGACCAAGAGTGCTGACTGAAGCTTACGGCTGACTTTTCTCTGAACAAGAATAACCTGTTTCTGACTAACTGCTTATAAAGCGTAAAAGGAAAGCTAACCTGGATTGCAATACCTAAGTTAATTGTATCAACTTACACTTTTGGTTTTGCCACACCTTTCCAAATATTAATGCACCCATTAAATACATCTGCACACACAAGTAGTAATACAGTAGAAAAATGAATTCAAAATCTTATTCAAGTGACAGTTTAGATGCATAAGTTTAACATAATATAATAAAAGTATCAGAATTATAAGTATTTTCTGTGCAAAATGACTCCACTAAGAATATTATTGATGCATTTAAGTAAGCAGCAATGCAATGTTGTGAAGTAGGACTAATTGTAACATCATATTACTTTTATGTAGTTTAATTTTATAAGAATCAAATGTTTTTAAATGTTCAGTCTTGACCTGAAAAGTAACTACAGCTGTCAAAGAAAATGTGGTGTTAAAAAGTACAATATCTCCCTCTGAAATGTAACATTTCCCTCTGAAAAACAGTCCTTGAGTAAATGTACTTAGTATGTCATGTTTGAGTTCCCTAGTTTGTAATACAGTGTTTAAAATATTATGAAATATGTAGTTTCAAGTGATTTGTTGTCATATGCGCAACAATTACAGGGAAGCAGTCGTTGGCAATGAAAATCCTAGCTCGCAGGTTCCCCTTTAAACATTCATATTAAATATGTGTAAAAAGACAAAAGGTGCAAGTAAAACTATGACAATCCAAGACAAACAATGGTGTAGCGTTAAAATATGGGGATAAAATATCTGTCTGTGTAAAGTAATACTTAAAGCTTTAGTTCTCAACCTTCTATAATTTCTACCTGTAGATACTTGTCTGTGTGTCCGTCATTACCCATAGATCTAAAACGGAAGTTGTTTTCATATCTATGTCATACCTTTTGGTACTATTCCCAGGTTCTGCTGTGATTTGAAGTTTGAATCATTTCTCCTCTCCTCAGAAGCTCTATGCCAGCAGAAATGACGATGTTGGCCGATCACCCAGCCAGACAGCTGCTTGACTTCAGTCAGAAACTGGACATCAACCTGTTGGACAATGTTGTCAACTCCATGTACCACGACATCGGATCCCAGGTGAGGAGCAGCTCCACCGAGGGCTCCCACGTAGGGCTGGGCGATATGGAGAAAATCAAACATCACGATATTTTTGACCAAATCCCTCGATTATCGATCCCGCAACAGTATTGTAGCGTTGACTATCGGTGCTTTCACAAAATATTTACACAATGAGATTTTTGATAAATAATCATCAGTTATGTGGATATAATGACTAAGGGGGTAAAGGCAAATAATAGAACAGCTACAACAGTCTGGGAAGTTCAGAAAATGATACTTTACTGTAATGCAGCCTTTAAAACCAGGAAAAGACACTTATGTCATGTGAAAAAATTAGGACACCCATGCTAAAGTTGACTAAAAAGAGGAATAAAAAAATCATCTTTTGGAAATTGATCTTAATGCCTTAATTAAAAAAAATAGGAAAAATCCAACCTTTGAGGACACCAATTTTCTTTGTGAATGAATAATGTATCGTAAATAAATAAATGTTCTTCCTTAAAATACAGGGGGCATAAGTCAGTACACCGCTATGTTAGATTCCCATAGAGGCAGGCAGACTTTTATTTTGAAAGGCCAGTTATTTCATGGATCCAGGATACTATGATCCTGATAAAGGTCCCTTGGTCCCCCACATCATCACATACCCTTCACCATACCCCCCCATCATCACATACCCTTCACCATACCCCCCCATCATCTCATCCCCTTCACCATACCCCCACCATCATCACATACCCTTCACCATACCCCCCCATCATCTCATCCCCTTCACCATACCCCCACATCATCTCATCCCCTTCACCATACCCCCACATTATCACATACCCTTCACCGTACCCCCACATTATCACATACCCTTCACCATACCCCCCACATCATCACATACCCTTCACCATACCCCCCCATCATCACATACCCCTTCACCATACCTAGAGATTGGCATGGTTGTATTTCAGTTAGCCTAATAGCTGGTTTGATTTGCATTGAGAGATGATCTTATGGAAAGTACCCCATGCCAATCTCTAGGTATGGTGAAGGGGATGTGATGATGTGGGGGTATGGTGAAGGGTATGTGATGATGTGGGGGGTATGGTGAAAGGTCTGTGGTGATGTGGGGGGTATGGTGAAGGGTCTGTGGTGATGTGGGGGGTATGGTGAAGGGTCTGTGGTGATGTGGGGGGGGGGTATGGTGAAGGGTCTGTGATGATGTGGGGGTATGGTGAAGGGTATGGTGTTTCCAGCTTGTTAAATGTGAATATTGTTCTAGTTTCTTCTCTCCTTTGTGACAGTAAACTGAATATATTTGAGTTGTGGACAAAACAAGACATTTGGGGACGTTATTTTGGACTTTTGGGAAACACTGATCCACATTTTTCACAATCTTCTGACATTTTAGAGACCAAACAAACTAATCCATTCATCCAGAAAATAATTGTTAGTTTCAGCCCTATATGGGATTCTCTCTATTCTAAGTGAGGGCTGCTTGATTATGTAAAGACTCATAATCACGATTATTTTTGGTCAATATGGAAATCACGATTATTAAACACGATTACTCATTGACTGGATTAATTGCACAGCCATGTTCTGAGCTTAAACCACGCAGCTATTAGGGGAGGTCAGGTCAAATATGATGTGTAAACATCGGGAGATATTCCTGAAGTTGAAAACCTAAAGCTTCATGTTTGCTACGTTGCTCTCTTGCAGCAACGAGTGGCCCAGGAAGTTCTCACCAACCTGAAGGACCATCCAGACGCCTGGACGAGGGTCGACACCATCCTGGAGTTCTCTCAGAACATGAAAACTAAAGTACGTATAGCTGACGCATGCTGATGTTGTAGCAGAGAGAAGCTGTGAGCTCGCATCCACTGCTTGTGTCTCTCGGGGGCAAATGTAATAATGTGAGCTGATGTTTATCAGTTTATCCACATCAGGGCAGTGAGGTTAGAGCTCTAACGCTGCTGTAGCGCCACTGTACTTATTGGATTTTCTCCAGCTAACGGAAGCTTACGGTGTTGAAATCTGTGGTTATCTGGGAAGTTATTTCCACATTATTATTTTTTTTTTCTTCAGTCTTTTGTTTGTTTTAAGTTAGTGAAATTTGCATAAACAAAGTGTTGTACAGATAAGTGATAACAAAAGGAGCTTCAAACACACATACTGGACCTTCCACACACCTGTCTTCAGGTCCCTATAACCCACCCACAAAAAGGAAACAAAAACCCAACACACACACACACACACACACACACACACACACACACACACACAAAGAAACATACAAGAAGGGAGGGAGGGGATTAGCTCAGGGCTCAGTTAAGACTGGTCAGTTTCTTCCTTGATATTTAATGTGTTGACATGGGCTAAAAAGGGACTGCCTTACACATTGCTGTACCTCAACAATCCTTATTTCCATATTTGATGCATCTTTTGCGTGAGGTATTTGTTATTGTGAGGATATTATCAGTGGCCCGTGCTTTCAAAAATGTTGATTTTCCATTTGAAAGTTTTAGAGTTTTTCTTGGCGTCACTGTTGTCTTTATTTGTTCTGTTATGATGGCTTTCAATGCTAATGCTGACTATCCACAGTTCTTCCCTGATAGTACCACAGCAGCTGCTGCCATGAGTGTTAGGCTACATCTATACTACTACGTGTGGTTTAGAAATGAATATCTTTTGCTACATTTACGCCTCACGTCCGCACTACTCCGGCGTAGTAGTCTGGACGGGCACAAACGGAGACCTTTGGAAACGACGCACGTCCGTCGGTCTTGTCGGTTAGGTAGCTTACAGACCTTTCAGTAACGGTTCCACCTCGTCCTCGCTCCAAGATAGTAAATCCCTGCTCGTACTTTTCACCATTGTTGTTCTTTCTCCAAAGTATTTTCTGTGTTTTCAACTTCTACATCCGTTATTTCCAACCGCAGAGTAACGTCAGACAATCTGATTCCTGTTTGCCCCGGCAGGCACATGCCCAGTGTGTGTGAACGGTCGTGTGATATGTGATGTCAGACGTGTTAATACGGACGGAGATTAGTTCTGCTGCTGGAGCTAAAACTCTTGTGTGGACGGAGAGCGGTTTTGTCTCAAAATGCTGCTTTAAAAATTAATTTTCAGCGGTTTGCCTTGGTATATAGGGTCAATCTGCACTGGGTTGTAACAAGAGATATTACATAACAGCTGTCACTTCTGTTCTTTTTTTCTTCTTTTGTGTGAGGATAATGACTAAAGGGGCAGGAATAAATGACTCCAAAAAATGACTATTGATGGCGCACACCGTTCTGTTTATACTAGGGGTGTGCAGAGATTCAAGCTCTACCGATCATTCATATTTTTTCATTTACATTTTTTTTATTGTATGTCTACTGCAATCACATGGGAAAAGTAACGACATTTACATACTGTGAATCTCTCTTATAATTTCTTAAGATTATGTTTTTGGGCATTTTCAGCCTTTATTGATAGGACAGCAGAAGACATGAGAGGGCAGAGAGGGGGGGAATGACATGCAGCAAAGGGCTGCAGGTCGGAGTCAAACCTGCGGCCCGCTGCGTCGAGGAGTAAACCTCCATATATGGGCGCCCGCTCCACCAACTGAGCTATCCGGGCGCCCGTGAATTATACTATATTTAGTATCTGTGTGCACTAGAGGTCGACCGATTAATCGGCTGATTTTTGGCATTTTTTAACATAGTCGGCGTCGGCCAATATCCCAGTATATCGAGCTGATTAATAGGCAGGCGCATCTGCGGGCAGCCTAGTGTTAAAAAAATGAATAGGCGACATTTTTTTACAGCGCACCCAGACCAGCTGCCTCCAGCCCCTCGCCTCGTGAAGTCTTGCCGTGTGTCTCGCGCAGTCACTTCAGGCTCAGACGCTACCGTTAGCAGTAGCATGTTGCTGTGTTCCTGCCTTGGGATTAACTGTTCTAATGAAACCGTACAAAACACCGCGGCCACACCGCTGTGGAAGCTCCCCGAATGTCATTTATCAGAGTCTGGTTGTTACCCCTGTCAGTGTCAGTCTCATCCACTCTTATAACGGAGCTAATCGTTGCTAACAGAGCCTTCAGTTCTGCGTGCCTGTATCCATTAACTGCACCTATGGACTCGAGCTTGAATAAAACCCTTGATGTTATTAAACTGGCTGGACGAGTTTTAAACTACAACTCAGAGTTGTTTGAATGACAGAAATCTGCTCAGATCAGATCCTAATGAGGACAGGACATGTAACAGTAGGCTCCCCAAAACACAGATACAACACTTCACCAAATGAACAATGATCTAACTAACAAGGTGAACAAGATCTGACTTTAGAGAGCCCTGGTCTGACGTCGTAACAGGAGTTAGGAGGAAATAGTGTTGAGATTAATAACATGTCACTTTCTGTGAAGCTTGCAGATTTGTATTCTCAGAAGTTTAATTATGCTGCCAAGTGCACTAAAGTTAATTTTTTTCATTGAAGTTTATTTGACAGTTTATCTTCTTACCTGTTTCGTTTATTTAATATATTTTTCACACATTATTTATACAATATACAGTGTTTTTACATTATACATTTTTAATTGAAGTATTAGTATATTAAGTGTAGATTGGTGAAGTGTACAATACATGTTTTTGTTGAGAAATTCTGTGTATATTAGTGTTACATTTTATCTTTCCAATAGAGGTTTAAAAACAAGCACATATCGGCCAAAATAAATCATCGGCTGACCCTGATTTCTAAAGATCGGCATCGGCCAGAGAAAACCATATCGGTCGACCTCTAGCATGCACGAACATGCTTGCCCGTGTTTTTCAGCGTGTGTGCTCTATGCCTACAGTCCGTGGGACTTAATTCATGTTCATGTATAACATCACCAGGTGCAAATACTGTATTGTGGTTAGCGCTCGTTTGTTGGTAATCAGCTCTTGATGTAAAGAATATGTCTCTAATATACGTCTCATTTCTTTCTCTCAGTATTATGCACTGCAGATTCTGGAGACGGTCATCAAAACACGCTGGAAGATTCTCCCCAGAAATCAGTGTGAAGGTAAGTTTACTGACATTATAAAGATGTTTGTGTCTCTATGCTGCTTGTCAGGGAAATAACGTTTTTGCATTTCATCATTATGAACTCTTGGATATATTTTCAGGCATCAAGAAGTATGTTGTTGGGTTGATCATCAAGACTTCTTCTGATCCCACAAACATGGAGGTGAAGTTACATTAATGTAAGATACGGCACTTTGTAATTGAACTGTACTGCTCGATACTGATGTCACTGTTTGGATCTTCATTTGCAGAAAGAGGGAGTGTACATATCAAAACTCAACATGATCCTCGTACAGGTAAACACACGTGATTGTTTGACACGCTGTAGTAGAACGATGACAGACCAGTAGGGCTGGGCGATATGGAGAAAATCAAATATCACCATATTTTTGACCCAAATACCTCTATCGATACCGCAACAGTATTGTAGTGTTGACTATCGGTGCTTTCACAAAATATTTACACGAGAGTTTTGATAACTAATCATCAGTAATGTGGATATAATAACTAAGTGGGTAAATGCAAATAATAGAACAGCTACAACAGTCTGGTAATGACATCACTTTACTGTAATGCAGCCTTTAAAACCAGGAAAAGACAACACTTGTTATATTACAATATCCAAAATCTTAAGACGATATCTAGTCTCAATATCAATATTGATAGATTGTCCAGTTCTACTGACGTGCATTATCTTTTTGACTCACCGGCCATGTTGACAGGTAGATGAATAAATCCAGTCTCTCTTTACCGGCCAGAATAATAACTTGCGTTTTCTTTCATCAAACAACATCACAAAACTTTGCGGTTGGGGTTTCTGCTGGTTTATCCTCCGTTTTCATCGACTGAAAACTGACTGAAAAACATGAACTATTTTGGTAAAAATGTTTACCCGCCACATGGCGGATAGCTCTCTTAGATATACTCGCTAAACGGAAAATGTACCTGCATTTGGCACTTGGCGAGTGTTGATTTCGCACCCTGCTGACATGATGTGATGACACAGATATCGTCTTCTCTGGGCTGGTTTAGATCCTGAAGCAGGAATGGCCCAAACACTGGCCCACCTTCATCAGTGATATCGTGGGCGCGAGTCGGACCAGTGAGAGCCTCTGTCAGAACAACATGATCATCCTCAAACTGCTCAGCGAGGAGGTTTTTGACTTCTCCAGTGGCCAGATGACCCAGGTGAAGGCCAAGCACCTCAAAGACAGGTAACCGACGAAAGATGGAGTACTCTGACCTATGTGAAGTTAAGAGTTGTTGCTACAGTTTAGTTTAGTCTACTTTAGTGATTCACATTAGTTAATCACTGTGGCTCAGTGGTAGAGCGGTCGCCTGCCAGTCGGAACTTGTGCGGCAGCCTCGGCCACAGTGTGTGAATGTGTGTTAATGGTTCCTGTACTATGTAAAAGCACTTTGAGTAGTTGTTAAGACTACACATTTTAATATAATCTGCCCATTTAACAGTACCACAGTTCATTTCATTTAAATAGATTTAAGATGACACTAACAGGACTGCTAAGCAGTGGTGTAGTCTACGTGATACGCAGGTATATGCCGTATACCCACTAGGAAAGGTCAACATTTCCATATATCCACTTATAAAAGCACGAGGATACGTAAAGTTTTGGTCATAAATTTCCCGCGTCTGTGTTGCGAGTCAACTAGGAACAACAACACAGTTGCTTGGCGGTCATTCTCTGTGCAAACATGAAATTAAATGTAAATGGTTTGTTTTTATATGGCACTTTTTTTACATTTCCTTAGCTCACACTACATTTTAATCCCTGTTTCTGCTTGACCAAAAGGTATACCTCCTACGCTCCCACTACACTAAAGTCTTTTTGTCCATTTGACAATTCCAAGAAACGTTTTGTCCGAACAAGTTGGTTGCATTATCAAAAATGTTGACAGAGTAGAGAGAGGCTACTTTGTGAAATTCTACTTCGAATACAGCGCATGAGAGAGAGAATATGGGCCTGCAGTCGGCTGCAGTAGAAGATTAGGACAGTATGGTTTGTTTTCCAGGACAGTTCAGTTTGGTTTCAGAGCAAAGTCTCAGTCAAGGCTGGAGTTTTAGCAACATGTAAAAAAAAGAAAATCTCCAATAATTTTAAAACAAGCTACTACAGTTCATAACAGACCGTTTCAACGCTGCCAGATCGGATTATTTATTTATTTATTTTTATGTGCCAGAAAACATCTTTCAGCCAGATCATTGAGCTCATTTGAGCTGTTTATCAGGTGTCCCTGACCCTCAAACAAAAGAAAGCTTGTTTCGGGGGGTAGGGGGGGGACTTGGTCCAATTCTTCCTAAAAATCTTTCGCAGGGAACCAATGTTAAGGTTTAAAATCTGTTTTAATCCACGCAGTGTCTGCCCAGTTTACGATTACCTACCTGCTATCATCACTGATCTTTCTGCTCTTGTCTTTCAGCATGTGCAACGAGTTCTCCCAAATATTCCAGCTGTGCCAGTTTGTGATGGTGAGACCAGGCTGACTCCCGACCAAAACTATTCTCAACACGGGGTGTTTTGATAAATATCACAATATATTCTCATATCGACCTTCTTCCTCTTCTTCTGTGTAGGAAAACTCCCAGAATGCCCCGCTGGTCCACGCCACGCTGGAGACGCTCCTCCGCTTCCTGAATTGGATTCCTTTAGGTTACATCTTCGAGACCAAGCTCATCAGCACTCTGGTCTACAAGGTAAAGCAGCCCATCTTCATCCAGTGACTCAAAACATTAGGTGAAGCATTTGTATTATCGGTAATCCGAGTTATGGGAATTTGTCTTTGATTTCGCTCACAAATAAGTAAAATAACACGGTACATGCAGAGTAAAAACTACATTTATGAACATAAGATAAATAAGGCAGGGCAAGAAGTACGATGTTTACATACACTGACGGCTGCACATTGAGAGCTGCTCTGACAGAAGAGGGACAGACCTTTTAAACATGACATGAAAAAACTATATTACCATTGATATACCATATTTTGTTTTTATGTTTCTCCTTAAAAATGCCCAGAATTTGTAAATGGAGTAAAGCTATTGAGGCTGATTGTTTTCATGGATAAGATATTCCTGTGGATTTAGTTTGTTTGTTCTTGTTTTTTTTTAAATGTAAAGTGCTCATTTTATGCTTTTTGGCTTTCCCCCTTTCCTTTATTGTGTTATAAATCTTTTTTGTGCATGTTATGTTTACAAAGCTCAAAGCTCAAAGTCCCCCCCCCAAAGGGTCTTACCATCTCCAACAGAAAACACTGTTCACAAACTGCTCCAAACAGCTCTATTGTAGTCCAGCCTTTACTTCAGAGACAAACGTGGTCACTTTGGAACACACGTTATAATGCTCGCCTAGCTGCTAGCATGACACGCCCTCATACTCTGCTTCTGACTGGCTAGTAGTCCTTACCTAGGTACTGTCAGGGCACGCCCTCATACTCTGCTTCTGACTGGCTAGTAGTCCTTACCTAGGTACTGTCAGGGCACGCCCTCATACTCTGCTTCTGACTGGCTAGTAGTCCTTACCTAGGTACTGTCAGGACACGCCCTCATACTCTGCTTCTGACTGGCTAGTAGTCCTTACCTAGGTACTGTCAGGGCACGCCCTCATACTCTGCTTCTGACTGGCTAGTAGTCCTTACCTAGGTACTGTCAGGACACGCCCTCATACTCTGCTTCTGACTGGCTAGTAGTCCTTACCTAGGTACTGTCAGGGCACACCCTCATACTCTGCTTCTGACTGGCTAGTAGTCCTTACCTAGGTACTGTCAGGGCACGCCCTCATACTCTGCTTCTGACTGGCTAGTAGTCCTTACCTAGCTACTGTCAGGGCACGCCCTCTTACTCTGCTTCTGACTGGCTAGTAGTCCTTACCTAGGTACTGAGCATGTGCGACTCCCAACAAAGATGGAACAGAAGTGAGAGGTCTCACTCTGTAGCTAAAACAGAGCTCAACACACAGGGTGAAAAGAGGAGCTGCAGCAATGAGCAGTACAACAAAATATGGTGTTTTCTGAAAATCAAACCACGTAAACCTATCCTGGTACAACCTCAAAATACAATTATGAACCTGAAAATGAGCATAATATGAGCACTTTAAATCAAGATTAGGATTAATAAATTCTGAGTAACATTATAAATAAGGCTCCTATCGAAGCCGTTGGTGCTCTCCTGTAGCAGTAAACGGTCAACAGGAAGCTGAGATGAAAACTTTCACCGACGGTCGCTGTTCAGTTTAAAAGTAACTGCTCCAGCAACATTAAGGGGAAGGACATTTGCACTGAGAAAAACAAACCTAATAGGATGTGGTGCTTAATAAAGCGTTGCTCTGTATCATTGTTTCAGAATAAACATTTTCTATATTGAGTATGTTTCTGTTTGTGTGGTCACCTCCTGTCAGTACGTCCTCTGATAAAAGTGCTTTTGAATTGCTTCATCCTGCAGGAGCGTAACAAAGAGGGGAACACTCACCGTTTGTTTACTCCGTGTTGTCTCAGCAGCTTGGCTGGGGAGCATTCGCTGATTGCCAAAATGTTGATAATTTATTGCACGTTTGTCGAGTAAAGAACGTTCGCTGGTTTCAGCCTCTGATATTTAAGGATTTGCTGCTTTTCTCTGTTTAATATCATCCTCAACTGAATGCTCTGGGAAATTGTGATTAACATTTTTGTTTGTTTCTAACACACACAAAAAATAGATGCAATCCTAATTTAGTCAGCACTGACATGACTTTTGTGTTTCAGTTCTTGAACGTGCCCATGTTTCGCAACGTGACGCTAAAATGTTTGACGGAGATCGGCGGAGTGAGCGTCAACCAGTACGAGGAGCAGTTTGTCAACCTTTTTACCCTCACCATGTGCCAGCTCAAACAGGTACACACACACACACACACACTACACACACACACACTATATTTTTAAATAGTGCTTAACTTAATTGCACTCAGAATAATTACACACAAGCACACATACATCTGCCCACTCTGTTATTAAACACACAAACACACACTTTAATTTCCTACCACACACACACACACACACACACACACACACACACACACACACACACACACAGGCAGCACAAACTCAGACTTGCTGTCAGCCTTTTGTTGCACACTCACCCACACACACTACATTGTCAGGCAGTGTAAGCAGTTTTCTGTTTGTTCACTATTACAAGTAGAAACAAATAAGAGTGAGCATGTGATGTCAATACTTCTGATGGGACAACACAGTCGAAAGCTGCAGGGCCAAATTCCAAAAACAAAAAGCACGAGTGAAGCTCTTTGTGTAGTTTAATATGTTGCGTGTTTGTCTTTGTTCGCTCAGAGAAACATACATTCACAGCAAGGGTTGGGGACCTTCCTCAGGCAGCACAGAGGGAAAGTTTACTGTATGTACCCAAACAGTTGGCACAGGTGTGGTTGCTGACGCACCTTTTAGAGAGTATGCCTTTACAGATTGCCTGTCATATTAGTTTGACACACAGGCTGAAATTCTGGTTTAGAAAGCTAGTAAACTTTATTTATGTAGCACTTCTCAAAACATGAGTTCTTTACATGAAGTAAGGAAGAGGGAATAAAAGAAATAAAGAGAACGTGCACAAATGCTAGGGCTGCAACTGAGGATTATTTTCGTTATTATTTTCTGGATGAATGGATTAGTTGTTGGTTTATAAAATGTCTGAAAATGCTGAAAAATGTGGATCAGTGTTTCCCAAAAAGCCCAAGATGACGTCCTCAAATGTCTTGTTTTGTCCACAACTCAAAGATGTTCAGTTTACTGTCACAGAGGAGAGAAGAAACTAGAACAATATTCAACATTTAACAAGCTGACATCAGAATATTTTACTTTTTTCTTTTTTTAAATAAAAAAAATGACTCAAACTGACTTAATGGATTATTAAAATAGTAGCCAATTCATGTAATAGTTGACAACTAATAAATGAATCCTTGCAGCCCTAACAAATGCACAATATAAGGTGATAACAATATGAAAAAGCTAAAGGAAACAAGTTTCTTTTTCAAGATTTGAGCTGATTTGGCTCCCCTGAGACTCTGTAATATGAGTAATATTACAGATCAGGCATCAGTAGGCACAAATTATTTAAATTTGACTCATCAAACATCTGAACTAAGCCTCGACTGTAATACCCTGATGACTTGTCTTTATTTAAACCAATCATAACCAAATGGTCTCAGTGTATTTAACCAACACCAGGTGGACGTCAACAGCTCCACCTGCCTGCAGCCGCTGGCATCGTGACAAGGGAAGAGGGGAAATAGCCCAGGATGTATCATAGAGGAAGTTGTCTATGGACGAGTGGGTGTGCCTGTCGGGTCTAAAAAAAGCTCCCTGATAACTGGTGTTACCAATGAAGTCATCAGGTTAACTCGTATTAATATCTAGAGCAGTAGCTTAAGTAAAGGAAGTAACTAAAGTTTATTTCTAGAGCACATCTAAACACAGCTTACGCTGCACAAAAGTGCTGTATAAAAGAACACTGAAATGTAAAAATAAAGTAGAAATTATTAGAAGATTTGGGAAACTTAACTTAAATGTCATGTGATTGTTCTACCAAAGATTTTCTCCTCTGCACTTCTCAGATTGTTGAATACAATTTGAATAGGTTTTGTTTGTGACCAGAAAAGGCGAATCTATCCAGTACATCACAAGAAATATATAAAAATAAATAAAATGGGCTGTCAATCGATTAAAAAATGTAATCTAATTAATTACATACTCTGTGATAAATTAATCGCATACATAATTAACGGTGCCTGAACCGATACTTTTTAAAAAGGTAAAAGAAAAAAGGTACTAAACAACAGTTGGTGGCATTAAAGAACGGCTTGTTTATTGCTAAGGCCATATGGTCAACATTAAATGATTTAATAATAATGTATAACAATAACTTATTTCACTAGTAAATTGCTGTTGAACGACAAAAACAACAACCAGATGGAAAAGGACATTTACAATAACTTCAAATGCACCACGAGGCTGTAGTTTACCAGTTTCATTGAAAGCACCGTCTGTGTTGTTTCTCCGACGGCAGCTGCAGATTGTTACATCCCGGTGTTGAATCCTCTACAGTAAAACACAGTCACACTTTACACCGTTTAGCGTTAGCTGTCAGCATTTTAACCGTGTTTAATCCAGCTACTAGCTAGCGGTAGGCTAACGTTAGCTGCTGTCGAGTATAGTGTTAACTAGCTAACGGTAGGCTAACGTTAGCTGCTGTTGAGTATAGTGTTAACTAGCGTCACATTTTTTTGTTGTAGCACTTTGAACAAAGTTTTTCTTTCTTCTTTTTTCATGAATTTGATCTTAAACCCATTAGAGAGATCCCAGCCTCCAGGTTGGACAACAGAGATCTTGAGGACCGTTAACAATAAGTAAATGTACATGTATACACACCTGCTCAAGAGAAGCATCGTTCTGAAGTTAAAATGCTTCAGATCTTGAGTGAGTGTTAAAGTTCATTCTTGACTTTGCAAACTGTATTTTTTTGGGGCATTTCAGCCTTCAATGGAAAGAACAGCTAGATATGAAAGGGGGAAGACATGCAGGAAATCGTCACAGGTCGGACTCTAACCCTGGACCTTCTGCGTCGATTAGAGCTGCAGTATTCTACCGATTATTCTATCGAGTAATCGGATAAGAAATACTTTGTTTTATTGAAGAGCAATAATAAACAATAGTTTCGTTACATTTTCGGAAAAAGTTACGTTTTTGTTGCCTACATTGCTTACAATATCATCTCTCAAAAAACTAAACGTATGAAGTGCATTTAAGTGCCGTATTACATTGTAAAATGTTTCAAAGAAAACATTTTCTGAAATGCCATCAACCTCACACGAAGGCATCAAACATACATAAACCTTAACTTTCAGATCTACAAGTTTCATCCTGAGACTGATCTGTATATAGGCCTCTATGTAAATATATGTAAATAATAATTATACTCTATTTTAATTTATATATTTGATTACAATGCTACACAGCTGTTACACTATTGCTAGTAGATCGTTGATCAGCTGAGAGAGAGACAGACACAGAGAGAGAGAGACAGACACAGAGAGAGAGAGAGACAGACACAGAGAGAGAGAGACAGACACAGAGAGAGAGAGACAGACACAGAGAGAGAGAGACAGACACAGAGAGACACAGACAGACATAGAGAGAGACAGAGGGACAGACAGACATAGAGAGAGACAGACATAGAGAGAGAGAGACATGGAGAGGGAGAGAGAGAGAGAGACAGAGAGAGAGAGAGAGAGAGAGAGACATGGAGAGAGAGAGAGAGAGAGAGAGACATAGAGAGAGAGAGAGAGAGAGAGAGACATGGAGAGAGAGAGACATGGAGAGAGAGAGACATGGAGAGAGAGACATGGAGAGAGAGAGACACATGGAGAGAGAGAGAGAGACATAGAGAGAGAGACATAGAGAGAGAGAGACATGAGAGAGAGAGAGACATGGAGAGAGAGAGAGAGAGACATGGAGAGAGAGAGAGAGAGAGACAGACATAGAGAGAGAGAGAGAGAGAGAGAGACATGGAGAGAGAGAGAGAGAGAGAGAGACATATAGAGAGAGAGAGAGAGGGAGATGCGCAACAATTGGCTGTTTCTCCGAAGGGATAGTCGACACGTTGGCTCTTTAGATCAGATTGTGGTCACCACTACATATTTTCTTGTCTTTGTTTTTGCTAGTTGTTGTGTTTGGTGTAGTTTCATCGTCCATACAACTCCGTGATTTACTTTTGTCGGATCCTCTTCGTGGAATGGATGAGAAATGTTTTCTGTTGAGATGCTGAAGCATTGACGTCGTGATATTATTGTGGTAAGCTAGTTTGGTTTTTCAGTAGACGCACTGTCCAGAGTTCTCGTTTTAACTACGTTTGCACGGATTCCAAACTTTGGACACTTCCTGTGGTTTCCTCCGGCCTGTCTCTTCTTAGCCCCTCACTATCTACGCTCTGGCATGTGCCGCCAGCAGACTGAGCAGCGTCTGGTGTGCGACAATAATAATGATCCGTGTGGAAACGCCGTCCGTCAGCGATACAACGTTGGTAACACTGATTTAACGAAGCTTCGAGGCAAATCATTTTGCATCAAGGATTTTTTGTAAACGAATTTGAGTTAGTCGAGGAATCGTTTCAGCCCTAGCGTTGAGGCATACACCTCCATACATGCGCGTCTGCTCTACCAACTGAGCCAACCTGGCCACTGCAAACTGTACTTTGACTAAAACAAATCTTAACTCATGTTTTACTTACCAGCTTTTCTAAAGCCTTTAACCCCACCTCAATGTTTTCCTCATGTGATAGTGTTTGCGTGGTTGCTTTGTTAGTTTTTAGATCTTGTTTTACATGAAATGGTTTTCTTGGGTGGTCTCATGGCTCCGTGGTTTAAGACTAAGCCTATTTACAGTAAATGCAACGTCCTCAACACAAAACACACCCCGGATGCAATTATGTCAAATCAAGTGAGATGATATATAGCATAAATAAATAAATAAAGGTGAGGGTTTTTTGATTTAATGTTTTGTCGTCTGGTCAGATGCTTCCTTTGAACACTAACATCAGAGTGGCCTACGCCAACGGGAAGGACGACGAGCAGAACTTCATCCAGAACCTCAGCCTGTTCCTCTGCACCTTCCTCAAAGAACACGGTCAGCTCGTCGAGAAGAGATCCAACCTGCGAGAGACACTCATGGAGGTAGGGCGGACGACACACTCGGTTACGGAAAGAACCGTGTCCACTGTTTGGTTTATCATGTGGACACAGGTGAACTTAAATGATTGTTGGTGTCTGGTGGAGTAAACAACCTGGAGGCTTTTAGGCATTTCTGCCACTGCTTTTGAGTTGTTGAAAAGAAACCTCCCCCTGACTGCTTTTCCTGCCTCTCTCTCTCCTGTCTTTCCTTGCCTGTGTTGTCCTGATTACACGTTTGTAATGACATACATTTGGGACCGATTACAGTGGGAAGGGCCGCCTTTCCTGTGGCTGTTTGTCCACTTGTAGAAGTACTTACTTCATACATAATTGTTTCAGGAGGAGGCTGAGATGTTGAGAGCAGAAAACGAGACGACAGACTCTGTATAGCAGTTTATTCAAGAAACGACTGAGTTATCAGTCGGATTCCTTATGTTCCCAGATGTAGCCAAGGAACAAAAATATAAACGTAAACAAACAGATGTGCATGGAGACTGTTCAATGTTAAATAAATTGGATGTGCTGTGTGTGCACATACAAGGAATTTGATTTTGTTTATTTTGCATGGCTTTCAATGTACTTACAGACAACAAAGCTGGGCAAATATTTTCTATTGAGTACAAGTATGTGAATAAACAGTTGAGTCTTTCTGTAAGTCATTAACAATATAAGTAGTGGAGTCTTATATTTAGATACAGTGATAGTGAAAAACTGGGTGTATTTAACTGTAAACATATAATCTATAATAGAAGTGAATGTTGAAATAATTACTCATGTGAATAAGATAAATGACGACAATATTTAACAACGGCACTTTTAATCAGCCTTAGTCAGTGAAGACTGTTGTGAAGTCTGCTCATTCAGCGACCTTCTGGAAAACACACTGAACCAAAAAAACAACTTTCTAAATCTATACTGTGCCATGACTTGCAGTAACAAGCAGTTGTTTTTTTGTGTCATTTATGTGTTTAACCCAGATATTTAGCATTGGTGTTAAAAAGTTCTTCCATCGCATTAAGTCTGGTGTCACCACTACAGCAGTAGAACCCGACAAACATCAGGGATTTTAGCTGGATAATCCTCTTTGAAACAGAAGAAGTAAATAGTTTGTTCTCTTCAGTGTTTAGCAAGACTGACTAATGTGACCTGACCACACTCTGCCCCCAGGCCCTGCACTACATGCTGCTGGTGTCGGAGGTGGAGGAGACGGAGATCTTTAAGATCTGTCTGGAGTACTGGAACCACCTGGCAGCGGAGCTCTACAGGGAGAGTCCTTTCTCCACCTCTAGCACCCCGCTGCTTTCCGACGTCCCGCCACGCAGACACCTGTACCTGCCTGTACTCTCTCAGGTATGGCCTGTCAGCCAACACGCACTCGGATATTCACACATGATGGCCTAACAGACAACTTTTACCCCTATAGACTGGTAGGCCTGTCGGCCAAAGTTCAGTACCACTCGTGTACTTAAACATGCTTCGCATGAGTAAGATCGGTCTGCTGGCTCAATCAGAGGCTGTCTCAGACACTCACATGCTACTTATTCCTCCTCGTCTTGCAGGTGCGTTTGCTGATGGTGAGCCGCATGGCCAAACCAGAGGAGGTGCTGGTGGTGGAGAACGACCAGGGTGAGGTGGTCAGGGAGTTCATGAAGGACACAGACGCCATTAACCTTTACAAGAACATGAGGGAGACTCTCGGTAAGTTAGTACACGTCTGTGGTGATATAAATACGTGGTTCGGTTTTTAGATACACAAATTAAGACATTCCAGTTCTTTCTATGAATGTAAGTTTTTAGGTGTGCTTAGTTCTATTTTAACTCCTACAGTGATGTTGCTAGGTACGCGTCCTGCGTCTCTGACGCATTCAAATCCGAAAGGACGCAGTAAACGCACTATCCATGCGTCCATGCATCTTTTTCCTGATAATGCTTTATTGTGAGCAACAAATCTTTGTTGAAATGAACGAAAGAAACCTCAAAACCACAAAAAAAACATACATACGGTTCTTATTTAACTTCCTCGACAACACACACGAAAGGTCCCCGAGAGGTAAAAGAAACGTGCGTGCACACACTCGACACCAATAGTTTTTCCTGCATAGAGGAATTTTTGGCGCACACCAAGAGGTTTTCGCAGAAAGGAAAAACGCCAGCGCCAAAACGTCTTCTGACTTCCAGCAGTCAACTTCCCTCTCACCCACAGTCGATATATCGCGCATTCGTTTGGCGCTAAGCTGCCATGTTTTGACTGTAAAGTCAGTGCTAATGTGTGTTTCAGTTTTTCTGTACGAGATTCTCCTGTATCTGTGCTTCCCCGGGGCCAGTCTGCTTTTTTTTTTTTTTTTAAATACACCGTTTTTTTTAATGGCAGCCAAGAAAGTTAGAATCACGTCAACATAGAACAGAGCTGTTGCTGAGTTATTGCATGGAAACGTACCCACCATGACTCCTCCGTCTCTCTCTGTGTGTCTGCAGTGTATCTGACCCATCTGGACTACGCCGACACTGAACGCATCATGACGGAGAAGCTCCACAGCCAGGTGAACGGCACCGAGTGGTCGTGGAGGAACCTGAACATGCTCTGCTGGGCCATCGGCTCCATCAGCGGAGCGATGCACGAAGAGGACGAGAAGAGGTTCCTGGTCACCGTCATCAAGGTGGGACACACAGACGATATTATATTATATCGGCATTAAGCAGCATCCCTCTACAGGCAGAAATTAGTTAGCCATGTTGCATTGACACTGGTGAGTGAGACTTGCAGCTGGACTGCGTGACAGAATTATTTATTTCAATCAATTGTAATTGTTTTTTCTTTGTAATGATAAATTTCTCCCAACCAGTTCTAGACGTGGCAGTTAGGGTGTGTGTTGAACGTTTGCGGATTGTGTGTGTTACGTACTCAGGACCTGCTTGGCCTGTGCGAGCAGAAAAGAGGCAAGGACAACAAGGCCATCATAGCGTCGAACATCATGTACATCGTGGGCCAGTATCCTCGCTTCCTCCGAGCCCACTGGAAGTTCCTCAAGACGGTCGTCAACAAGCTGTTTGAGTTCATGCACGGTAAGAAAAGACCAAATCCTCTGCAAAGAACAGACCCGATCTTTTTGCTTAAATCTGTGAATTAAAAATCCACAGCTTTTCGTATTAAAAGCATCTTTCTTGAAACGTATTACTTCTCAAATTTGAATCGGGTTACACCACTGATGTGTGATTATGATGTTTAGACACAGACCTGAAGATTTGGACTTTGCATTTCCTTAAAACCCGGTTCAAACTAAATATTAGCAACGAGACAAACACGTTTTAGAATGTTGCTGGGAAAAGCAAATCATTTTTGGTAGGAAAAAAAGTATGTAAAGAGGAAGAATACAGCGATGTCAGCGCTAGATTTACTAAACTACAGCCTTGGACCTGGAAAACATTTAGATGCTGATGAGAAAAGGAGACAAACGTAAAAATAAACGACAAACTTTGTAAAAAGACGGTAGAAAGAAGGAAGTAAGGCAAGAATAGGTCGAAAATCGTAACAAAACTGTGAAAAAAACAAAACACAGTAGAAAGAAGGAAAGCAACACTAGGGCGACAAGTGACCAACTGAAAAAAGTGACAAACTTGGAGGAAAAAAAAAAAGAGTAAGTAACTACAGCCTTGTAAAAATGTCACGTACCCCCTGCAGTCCTCCAAAGTACCCCTAGGGGGACACGTACCCCCTTTTGAGAAACACTGGTCTAGCAATCTAGAGAGTGACTGAAGAGAGGGAGCAACGTTAGAACAAAGCCGTGAACCAGAGAAGTAACGTTTTCGACCAATTCATCACTAGAAGAAATGCAACTGTAGCAAGTATCTCACTCTCTATCCTCCTGTTAAATCTTTGGTCTGAACTGGACTTAAGGTGCCATTGTTACTTGAATTGTAAGTAATGCTTATGTGATGTTACGGTGTTTAATCTTCCTCTTCGTCACACAGAGACCCACGACGGTGTGCAGGACATGGCGTGTGACACCTTCATCAAGATCGCCCAGAAGTGCCGGCGTCATTTTGTCCAGGTCCAGGTGGGCGAGGTGATGCCCTTCATCGACGAGATCCTCAACAATATCAACACCATCATCTGTGACCTGCAGCCACAGCAGGTCAGTCCTTTTCTCTGGACATTCTGTCTGCAATGGCACAGTGTTGGTTGGCATTAGTGTTTACTTTTTTTTTTAAATGCCATTATTTGTGAGACTTTTTCAGATGACATAGGTTACTTTTTGATTATGTTTCTTTGAAAGAGTTGTATAAACTCTGCCGCTCGTAAATAGACACCTCAGTAGAGGACTGGGAGGAGGCGCGTCTCCTAGCCCAAACTATAAACACCAGGTTTGGGTTTTTACAGTCAAAGTGGTTATTAAAGGTCCACTGGGTAGTGTTTTAAGTATTTCACTAGCTAAAATCAATGTCTTCATTCATAAATATGTCCTCATTGGTGTAAAATGACCTCTACCAATGATCTGACTTATCCTCGTATGCGAAGAATTTCTTATCTGTATTTACATCGGACGGGCAAGTCCAAGGAGGCTTCCAATGTCGTTCCGCCATTTTGAAAAACTATACTGGCTGAGAGGGACATGAAGCACTAGCCTACCTGTCTAGCTAACCCACAAAGCGTTTTCCTTCAGAGCCAGCGTCACGTGACTGAAACCAGCTGAGACGGAGAAGGAGATCAGTGAGAGGCGCTTGTCACCGCCCCGGCAAATGTGAAAGCCTGCACTGCCCTTCAGTTCATAATGGAGGATCATACTTATGCCGAGCCACAGGAGAAGGAATCCTCCTCGCCAAAAAAAGCAAAAATTGGAAGACATGTTGTCATAGCTTCTTGATCCATAACGGCTACCGTAGTTGCAACACGCATTTTGAAAAAGCGAGGCGCTAGAGGGTTAAATGGGAGAAATTCCTACAGTGTACCTTTAAGAACATACATAAACCCTGTAAAGTTACATCACTTTAACCCCCAACATACCTGAAATCTGTATTAAATGTAATATAGAAATAATTGACGTGTGTGGGTGGTGATGGTACAATGGATAGGACACATGCCTTTGGTGTGGGAGACAAGGGTTCGATTCCCACTGCTATACATCAACCAATGTGTCCCTGAGCAAGACACTTAACCTAGTTGCTTCAGAGGTGTGCGACCTCTGACATATATAGCAATTGTAAGTCGCTTTGGATAAAAGCGGCCGCTAAATGACATGTAATGTAACATAAGAAAATAAACAAACATAATTGTGATGATTAAAAAGGAAAACAAAAAACTCTGCCCCTCGTCTCTGCAGGTCCATACGTTTTACGAGGCCGTTGGCTACATGATTGGAGCTCAGACGGACCAGGCAGTTCAGGAGCTTCTGATAGAGAAGTACATGCTGCTGCCTAACCAGGTGTGGGACAGCATCATCCAGCAGGCCACCAAGGTGAGGACAGCAGGAGGACGGGTCGACTAGAATCCATTGATGTGTCTTTTTAGTGCCTCAAACGTTGTCATTTGATGCCGCCTGTAGCCAACTATTGTTAAAAATTGCGTCTTGTGCTAAATTGTGGACTCTCCGCTGCAGAACGTGGACATCCTGAAGGACGCGGAGACGGTGCGTCAGCTGGGCAGCATCCTAAAGACAAACGTCAGAGCCTGTAAAGCTGTCGGTCATCCCTTCGTTGTTCAGCTGGGACGAATCTATCTGGACATGCTCAACGTCTACAAGTGTCTGAGTGAAAACATCTCCTCGGCTGTCCAGACCAACGGTTAGTTAGTGTGTGTGTGTTACAAAATGTAATTTTCTGCTGCTAGGGGTCTCTCAATCAAAACAAAAAGGCAAAAAAAGAAATCAGTTATCGCAGGTTTATATAACTCTTTCTTTCATACAGGTGAGATGGTGACCAAACAGCCTCTGATCAGGAGTATGAGGACAGTGAAGAGAGAGACATTGAAGCTGATCTCTGGCTGGGTCAGCCGCTCCAACGACCCTCAGATGGTGAGCCAGACTGTTTATATTCTTCCTAGTTGATTCTGTAACGGAAGAGCGTTTTAAAAATGTATGTTATACTTAAATCTGTGTTGTAATGACTTTCATTTTTATTAGTTTAGTCGCACACAAAGCATCCTCTGTATTCATTCAGCGTTGCTGCTCCGGTAAATGGAAAACTACTAACAATTATGGAATCATGCCCAGTTTCTTCTTAAAAGCAATGGCCATAATGTTTATCATTTAAAAGCTCAAATTAAACACATGTTCTCAGTTCTATGACCTGCACTGTGACCCTAACTGGGACCAGCTCGTAAACCTAGGTTTTATTTAGACTCAATCATGTTAAAGTCAATTTTAGTATATCAGCGTGCAGTTGGCTGTGGCGCTGTCTGGTGCAGACCTCTCTTTCTGTTAAAATGAGTCGGGAAGCGGACAGAAAAACTAACTGTACTTTTAATGATAATAAACAAAGAGAAATGTTCTCCGTTCATCCTATAATGGTCATAAATCGATACTAGAGTAGCCTACTTCCTTGTTTACTGCTGGAATAAGTAAAATGCAGAGGAGGAGAAAAGAGCATCCGTCTTCACAAAAAGGATCTGTTGAGTGTAAGGGTGTCACGATTTGATTCTCGATTATTTATTTTAAAGCACAGGTTGCTATGCCATTTTTAGACTAGACTTGTATGTAATATAATATCTGACCTTTGTTCGCAATGTACCACATTACATTGTCAAATGTAAAACCTTTATTAACAACATAATGAGACAATAACATCTTCAGTCAATTGGACACATGACAATTTGTCAATGAGGTAAAAACGCACATAGCAGAGCTTGTCAACGCGAACGTTGTCAACATAACTCACTGGACATCCAAAATACTTTAGGCAATATACATATACACAAATACACCCTTTCACACACTTTAGTGAAAGAGGAGCGGGCTCAAGTTCTGTCGATGGGTCTCCAGCATCTGCAGTTGCCATGCTATCTTTTGACTGGCTTTACAGTTACAGGAGGTTGACTGGCAGCACTTCAACACGCGTTTTTCCGCTTGACAAGCCGACCGGACGTGACATGGGGCAGTGGCAGTATCAACGACTCCATTTTTTTAATTCGATGTTCAAGATTGTGACTTAATTAACCCTTGGTTGAGTGTACGATGGTCATTTATTTGTGCTTTAGAACGTAATCAATGTGAAACCTTTGTAAATAAGCTTAATTTCTCTCTGTCTAGTGTAGGCTACAATGACAAATTCAAGTACAAAACCTCTACTGCCAGGAAACGCTTAGTTGTGTTGTAACCTTGGTTCTCTGAGTGAAGAGACTCTCTCCACCGTACATATAGAATAAGTAACAGTGTAACTGTTAAGGTTGTTTTATGCTTCTGTCGCGTCGTGACCCTTTCGGAGTCCTGCGTCGGGGTTAAACACGTTTCTTTGCATCGCGGTGCATTTCACCGCCAAGAACGCTAAGGGGTGTGTGGTTTCCGGTGGGTCAATTTCCGACAATGGCGGGCGAAAGAGAGAGAGAGCCAGTTCATGTTATGTTAGCAAGCAAACTTTAGCACAGCTGCCCACAAAGTACTGCTAGCTGGCGAAGTGCTAATTTCAAAACGTTACTGACATATAGAAGCTTTACAGACGGATAACCCCGTCATTGTAACCAAAATATGTCTGAGTTTATTTGCAAAGCTTATGCCAGTGAACTAGCATGTTGCTACTCCCCACAGTAGGCTGCTGGAAACACCGACTATCAACACACAGGACGCGTTGACCAATCACAGTCCTTGCGGTCTGCGTCGCCTTGACGCAAAGTTAAAATTTTTTGGAGGTACACGTGGAGCTACGGCAGAGGGCTCAGAGAGGGGTTCGCGTCGACGCAGAGGGGTCTGCGGGGGTACAAGAAGAGAGTAAAAGAGCCTTTAGTTATACAGGAGAGAAGCCAGTCATTTGAGCTTGTGGCAAAACCTTTCAGTGCTCTGTTTTCATTTTGTGACTTTTGATTGAATAAAGGACTATTTTTCCAGTTTTCTGTAAAATAGTGTTAAAATCTCGTCTCGATCTTGTGAACCCAATCTCGTGTCTCATCTTGTCTCGTCACACCCCTAATGTCTACTCTTTCTGATCAAGAAATAGTTCATGGTACGGTCGTGGAAATTAGGCTGGTGCTGTTCCAAAGTCCATTGGAAACTCTGAAGCTCACAGACAGTCTGTCAACATTTTCATGTTTTGTTCTCCAGGTGGCAGAGAACTTTGTGCCCCCCCTGCTGGAGGCGGTGCTCATCGACTATCAGAGGAACGTCCCGGCTGCCCGGGAGCCCGAGGTCCTCAGCACCATGGCAACCATCGTCAACAAGCTGGGAGTCCACATCACGGGAGAAATCCCCAAGATCTTCGATGCTGTCTTCGAGTGCACTTTGAACATGATCAACAAGGTCGGTTTGTGTCATTTAGTGACACCTGATACTTGGTGAAATCTCTCAGAAAACAATACACATTTGATATTAGGGTTTCAATGTTTTTACAGACTTTAAACTCCTTGTTTTTTTTCCTGTGTCTTCAGGACTTTGAGGAATTCCCCGAACACAGAACCCATTTCTTCTACCTCCTTCAAGCAGCCACGTCCCAGTGTTTTCCAGCCTTCCTGTCCATCGCCCCGGCACAGTTCAAACTCATCCTGGACTCTATCATCTGGGCCTTCAAGCACACGATGAGGAATGTCGCCGACACAGGTCTGAACTGGCATCAACTCAAACGCACATACAGAAAAGTTATTTCATTCAGAATGGTCTTGAAAAGGCTTGAAAATTAGTGTTTTTTTCCCCAGCCAGCCAAATGATTTAACTATTAAGAGATATTGCAAGTTGGAGCACGTAATAAGTCAAAAGAAAACGGACTAAAAACACATATTTAAACTTAAAACAAAGCTTCATTTTGATATAGATGTGTAAATGTAAGTTGTGCCTTTTTATCTGGTTGAGGTTACTTTATTTGTACCCGTAGGTAGATTTGGTTTGCAGGAGACAACACAGACAATAAACAGACATGATACAACTTATCAAGGCTCCAATAATCACTAAACCACTAAAAAAAAAGGTTGTATAGCATCTGGACAAGGGAGAGGCTGAAACTCACGACTTAAGTCATTTAAAATGGAGCCGGTTATCCGCTGTAACTGTCTGGTGTGCAGGTTCACTGGTCAAGCTGTGACTCACCAATCAGCCCACGAGACTAATTATGAAGGCAAAACACAAAAAGTACACACTTAAGCTGCAGCTGGAACATCTTATCGTCAGACGATGTTTCAGTTTGGCAACCATCTTCTTGCTGTCTACAAACATACTAACTCCTTAAGATTGGAGAGGTCACTGACTAATGACACAAGATTATTAGTAGTTAGATGGTAACGAATGTTAAAACGCAGCAGCATGTCGTTACATTCCTTTTTTGAGCTTGTGTTGTCACTGGACTGCAGGCAATGCATCTTTCAGAAGGTGCCAATACGAGGCTATCACTCACACAGTTTTAATTCTGAAATCTCAGTTGAGACAGAATCCAGTCTATTACAAAATACAATTTGGGTTAAAGGTGCTCTAAGCAATGTGACTCGTTTTTTGGGCTACAACATTTTTTTGTCACATACAGCAAACCTCTCACTATCCACTAGCTGCCTGTCCCCTGAACACACTGTAAAAAACGTGGTCTCCACAAACGGCAACAAAAACAAACTGCGCCAACCTGCACCACCAAACATAACAGAGTTCCAGCCAATAACCGACAACAAGGAGGAGGTGGGGGGTTAGTGCACGGAAGGGAGGGAGAGGGGACAGGATGAGGAGGAGGGAGGGGCGAGCTAGCCTCGTTTTGTTTGAAAATACTTTGAACGTCAACAAGAAGTGCCGTCACCCAACATCGCTTGGAGCACCTTTTAATGTGGCCGAGCAGCGCGGACGTTTGGAAGCAGTGGCTGTTTGCACGTCTCTGCTGGTCTCATGAGCGTCTCGGTGTCTCTCCTGCAGGTCTCCAGATCCTGTACACTCTCCTGCAGAACGTATCCGGAGAGGAGGCAGCAGCGCAGAGCTTCTACCAGACGTACTTCTGTGACATCCTACAACACATCTTCTCCGTGGTCACAGATACCTCGCACACTGCAGGTACAGCAGAGACACTGATGTGATGGCAGCTTGAGTTCCAAAACTCAAACTATTCATTGTTCTGTTTTGTTTTTATATAACATTTGCACATATTTGCTCGATTATAATTTAAGACTAAAGATGGGGCAACTAAGCCGGCGTTTTTACACCAGTAGTTTGTTTGCTTTGGTCCGAATCAGTTGAGTTTGAGAACTTTTCCCCTTCGGTTCAGTTTTGTTTCATTTGTGTTCTGGACTAGTGCATATTTCCGGCATCTCCATGGTCAGACCAGCTCATTTCATTTAAATAATCAGACACTCACATGCTGATGTCGCTCTGCTGTGCCGGTGTCTGTCTCCAACTGTAGCGGCGGCTGGTTTGACCACGGAAATGCGAGTGACGGCGAGCTTGACCGCAGTCTGTTTCTGTGAGAGAAACACGCAAGCTGCTACAGTCTGCTGCTCTGCCGCGTCGCAGATCGCAAAGCACACCTGACATTAGCTCAGACTTGTGGAGTACACGTACAGTAGTTGGTGCGGTTCGAGGTCTGATCACGTTCTTAGTAAAAAAAACAAAATGCTCCAGAGTTCGTTTGATAGCAAAGTCTTGGTATGATTTTTTTGGTCCGCTGAAGACACTCATCCGATTGCGATTTAACCAAACTAAATAAGTCTAGCCCGGGAAAACCCTGACCAACTTTCGGCAAATTTGAGATTTGCTCTGCCAGTCCGTCTGGCCAAGAGCCCACTCAAGCCCATTTCCGATTTTTCCAAATCGAGGCACCAATCACAACCGTTGAGGTGGGCTATAACGATGACGATAGGGCAGCAACGGCGAGCAGCTTTTTGTTTACATTCAGCATGACGGCCACTGAAGGGCAGCAACCCGTTGATGTCGCTGTCGCTGCTACGTCACCCGGATCGTTGGTCTGATTGGTTGAAGGTCTATCCAATCGCGCCCAGAGGCATTTAAGCGGCGTCCGTTGGTGACGTCTCTTTGGAAATGAGCTGTGAATGAGCCTTTCCCAGACCCGCTCTGTTACAGCTGAGAAGGGTCTGGTGTCAACCAGGCTAAAATAAGGCAGGTGGGAAAGCCCCCTTAGTTCATTAATTACTTTATAAATATGTAAAGTAAAATGTAATGTTAGAAGTTGCTCTGTGGGGTTTTAGCAGCTCTTTTTATTAACCTACTCGACACATAAATAATCATGTTAACGGCTTGCTTCCTGTCCGCAGGGCTGACCATGCACGCCACCATCTTGGCCTACATGTTTAACCTGGTGGAAGAAGGGAAGGTCAGCGTTGCTCTTAGCGCCGCCAATCCGGCCAACAACCAGGCGCACGTCCAGGAGTACATCGCCAACCTGCTGAAGACGGCCTTCCCCCATCTGCAAGAGTAAGTAGGCTTTAGCCTCGCCGCGTGAACCACAGTGAGATTACGCAAGCTGTTGTGTCTTGTGGTTAACGTTTGCCACGTATTCAGCACTTTTTCTGTGGAAGAGGTATTAGACAAACATTGAAATTAAAGTCAAATGTTATACCAGAGATATTTTCAGCACAGCCGGGAGAGCTTCAGTAGACCAGAATGGAATTGGAAAACGTGCACATTTTGATTTGAAGGCAGCAGCTTAGACATATCTCATGTAACCCAAAAGTGAGTCAGCACTTTTAAACTCCCATCTTCAGATTCTAGAAAATGTTCTTGCTGAGTACACTTTGACGCTCACCTGTCAGTCATCGTCTTAAAGCGGCTGGGATTGGTCTGCCGAGGGCCTGGCCGGCTCAAAGCCAGTCAGAGCGCGGAGGACTGAGAAGGTTGAGCAGCTTGTGCTGTTACAACTGGTTAGAACCTCCAAGAGTAACACACAAACCACTCAGTTGAGCATCTTTGTCATGAGCTGATTCGTAGTGTTTTTGTGAACAAAGAAGAAATATTAAGCAGTGCATGAATGCTGTGTTTAGACTGTGGGAGGGAACTTTAGCCACTTAAAATGCTAACCAAAAAAAAGCCCGTGTGAATTTGTGGATGGCACTTATTAGAGGGGTTGAAATGAATCAAATAATGGATGCATGGAGACGTGGACGATGCTGCATCGATAATCGGCCATAATCAATTATTTCTGTTTACAATTTAACGTAGGCCTAACAACCTTTCTGTTGACATATTCTGGTATGTTTTGCACGTTCAGGAAGTGCCGTGTGCTCAGTGCTGTAGTTTTATGTATCCAATGTATTTAGTATGAGAGCACTGCAGAATGTTTTGGTTTTGAAGCTTGAAAAGCTATGAATTAAATATCCTAAATGGCTTTAATAGAAAAATGTATTTGAGGCATCGAGATATCGAATCAAAGACATGATAATCAAATCAGGAGATCAGTGAAGATTCACACCTCTAGTACTTTTACTAATTTTACTGTCTGGTTTTCTCTTCAGAAAAATAAATAAAAGTTTGTCAGATTTGTCTGGTTCCCAGGCTAGCAAGTCGTCGCTCCTCCTTCGGGAGTTTTCAAAGGAGAAATGCCGACATGAAGCATTAATATGTCCCATACGAGGGAAGAATGTAATCAAAATGGCTGATTTGAGTTTCTTGTCTTCAGTGCCCAGGTGAAGGTGTTTGTAACGGGTCTGTTCAGTCTGAATCAGGACATCCCAGCCTTCAAGGAGCACCTGAGGGACTTCCTTGTGCAGATCAAGGTGAGTGTCCAGAGGAAACGAGAAAAAAAACAGACCAGGGAGGATGGAATGGACAAAACCGTGGTGGTCAATCTAACTGACCGTTTCATTCAGACGTTTGACACACAAATGTTTCAAAAAAAACTTTCACTTAGACCCAGGCAGTTTAGACAATATGTAGAAGAGGACATAACTTAATATCTGTGGTACGTAACATCTTTTACTGCGCTGTGCTTGAATATTGTGTGAGAGAATTGTAACGACATTTCAGACACTACTTGTTGATGTTTGTAACGTGTAATATATTCTAATCTGATTGGAAGGAAGCTTTGAAAGCTCCAAACGGCGTCAGAACTCTGATTTATTTCAACTTCTGACGGGAGAGACTTTGTGGAAAGTCTGAGCAGCGCAGGTCTTCTCCTTTTCGTGGGAAAGTTTTCAGTTTGGCCCGTTTTAGAATCTTAATGCCTAAAAGCCTGGCGTTGAGCGCTGCTGAGCCTCTGCTTGTGTGGTCCTGCAGGAGTTTGCTGGCGAGGACACAACTGACTTGTTCCTGGAGGAGAGGGAGACGTCTCTGCGCCAAGCCCAGGAGGAGAAACACAAGCTCCAGATGTCCGTGCCCGGCATCCTCAACCCGCACGAGCTGCCGGAGGAGATGTGCGACTGAAGCGAAGGCGAACAGCGTTGTACAAAACAGCTCTGAAGGGGGAAAGGGTCACGAGAGAGAGCAAGGACGCTTCCTGTTGATAAAATTGTTTTCTTTTCAAGTGTGTTTGTGTGCAAGTGTGTGTGTGTGTGTTTGAAAAGAGAATGAGGGGCCAGAGGAAAGACCCCAGCACTAGGTTGTACGTCGACCAAAATCAATGTCAATATGTAAATGAGAATCGCCCACCCTGACCCCCCCCCCACCTCAACCCTGGCGCGGATTCTTCCTCTTCTTTCCTACAAACTTATTTTATACGATTATTTTTTTTTGTGTGTAACATGCCATCTTTTGTTAATTCTTTTGCTAATTAAAAGCTTTACGTCTGGCCATACGGTTCTTATAGACATGCATGAAATTGAAAGAGTTCTTTTTAATCCCTCTGCACCCCCACCTCACCTCCTCTCCCATTTGTTAATATGTAATATATAATGTTGAAACACTTGCGATGGTTAGTTGACGGACTGCTCTGGTTTCTGAAGTGCCACGTGCATGGTGCCGGACGAATGTGATGCTCAAGGGGGTCGCCATGTGCTTCCTTGTCTTGTTTTGGTTTGTCAGTGTGTTTCTACTCTGGCTCTGTGATCGAGTCGGACCCTCAGTTGCAACGCTCTGCGTTTGGATGAGAAGGAAGGCTGTGTGCATATCATCCTGTTTGTAAAGCTGTCTTAGTACTCTGAGAATATAAAGTTGGCTATTTTTACAAAAAAAACAAAAAAAAAATAAAGTCTCTGACTCGGCTTCTTCCCCAACGCCCTGGAAAAGACGCAGAGGAGTCCTACCTGGGGGGGAACTGCATTGAAACGAGAGTTGAACAGACCATTTTCACAGCAAACATTTTAGTTCCACATTACATTACAATAATTACTTAATTGTATTAATTCCACCTGGGCTTTTCCTTCTGTAGCAGGACCTGTCTCCTGTAAACTCAAACAACAAACACGCAGCCGACGGAGCTTGACATAGCGAGATTGAAACAGACAAAAAAAGGATAAAACGATATATTTAAAGAACTTGGAAGAATAGAAAATCTAATAAAATGTTAAAAATGAATAAAAGTCAAAAGAATAAAATAAACTAACACCAGGGATGCAAATAATGTAGACAAAATAAATGATTAGAACTTAAAAGCTATAACGTAACTCCAGATTTAAACAAGAAGTCTTGTGTGTGTGCACCAGAAAGTTTTGTGTGCGCACGAGAAGGGGGGGGGGGGGGGGGGGATGTGAATGAAAGAAAATCTAAGTAGTACAAAAGGTCTTTGAATCTGATTTCATTTAAAATAAGTTTCTGCAGTCTTGCTTTTTACATACCTTGCCCATTGATCCGTTGCATTGTACGTTCTTTCACGCCGCTGTAATGCTATTGCAAGAAAAATGGGAGAAATAAGATTGCTTTTATGTACCAATGTGGGCAGTATCCAACAATAACCTGCAATAAAAATACAGTAGTAGTGCAGCAGCTTCCAGGAGTACAGCTCTAACTGCATTGAAAAGTCTTTTGACTCAGTACAGTGGTATGCAGACAGACGTAGTGGGATGATGTTCCAGACACTGTTCAAACAAGGTACATTTTACTTCTCTAAGAAATGTACTGCTCTGGTAATCAAGACTGAAAGAAACACTGCGAGTTGCCAGTTGTGACATTAAATAGGTCTGAAGTTGGTAGGACACACACACACACACACACACACACACACACACACACACACACACGTTCCTGTCCCTGTGATGTAAAAGGCTGAAATAAATGAAAAGCATTTGAATAATGAGGGATCTGAACGGTTCAGTAAGAGCAATATACGATGTATTACATCTGAGGAAATGGAAACAAACATTGTAAACAATCCTTTTATAACCTCTTAGCCCAAAGGCTTTTGCAATACATGCAGTATAAGTACACTATACAAGTCGCCAGGATAGCGCAGTCGGTAGAGGGGGCGCGCGCATACAGAGAGGTTCATTCCTCGATGCAGAAAGTCAAGGGTTCGAGTCCAACCTGGGACGATTTCCTGCGTGTCATCCCCCTCTCTCTCCCCCCTTTCATTGCTTTCCTGTCATTAGAGGCGGAAATGCCCCAAAAATAATCTTAAGTACACTGTACAGCGGTGGTGCAATGTAACTAAGTGCATTTTGGGAGACATCTGTTTTGTTTGTTTTTTACTCCTATTACACTACATTTATTTGTTAACTTTAGTTAGTTTTTAAATCCAGATTTTAAAAACAAAATATAACCTAATACATTATGATGTAGTAATATAGCTTAAGCTACCCAAACGTGTAAATAAAATGAGCTCCACAAAAAGATATAAAATAAAAAGTACATAAATTGTAAATAATATAAATGAATAAATAAACAAACAAACAAACAAACACAATTGGTCTTTCATTTAAATTAAAAGTGTTTTTTTTTTTTTACCGCAGTTGCCCTTGAAATCGTAAGAAAAGGTTACGCTCGTTGCACTTCATTCAAAAGATATCGCGAGACTAGCGGAGAAAAACGAACGGGCGAAGGAGACAGCCCGAAAAGTCCCGAACTATTTACACTTGTGTGTCGCCCCCTCCCCTCCCCTCCTTTTTCATCATGGCTGCTGTGTCTACTCTCTCAAGTAACGCTCAGATTGGACACTGACTCGATTTCTACCTTCCAGTGCCTCTAAACTTTTGGTGTACATCAACTTCGCTTGGATGCAAATCACAATCTACACCTCGTTGTTCCCCCTTGTTTCATTTAGTGGGATAACCTTCACCAATCACTGCCTCCACTGGGCCTTTTTTACCCCAAAAACAACCAACTGCCAGCCAACAACAGCTTCCAGTGCAATGGTTTAACTCAGTTTTCCCCTTCATGAACAATGTGTGAAAACTGCGCCGAGCTGGTGGAGGTTTTAAATGAAAGTAAGTGCATTTTATTTAACATTACATGAGACGATGCTGAACTAGCTGCTTGCTGTTAGCATCGCTGTCCAACTGAAGCTTGATGTTAGCTCTGGTGGCTAAGCTAAATATAACTTTGTGTGTTTTCGTGATTGGCCTTTCTATCCAGACTTTTGTAGCCCAAATGGCACTGTTTCTGCGTGGTTGTGTAGTCGGTGACAGTTAGGTTTTCGTGTCAGAGTGTGTCGGTTTTGATGTGAATGCCATTTTCTCCTTACAAATTGGCATTTTTTTGGGGCCTGTCTGTCAAACACTCCTCACAGAACTCTCACAAGCTAGCTAACTCCCTAGCTGTATCGACTCAAAATCGTATCACCTCGATCGGTTTTGTACGTGACATTGCAGCCATGCCTTAAAATACGTCAACACTGTTAAACACGGTACACATGAGCATTTTTTAAAGATGCTACATGGTGCTAAAACGCGGCTTTGGACGGATTTTTTGGAAGTTAGCTTGAGTTAGCTTAGTGTCGCTACAGCCTGACTTTGTTTGATGTGTTTGTCAGGTCAATCTGCTAGCTGTCCACTCCGCTGCCACCCATTGTGTTGTGGATGGTTTACATTCACAGTTCAAAATACGCTGCTAACCGTCCAAAAACACGCTTAATATTACAACCACGAAGATGATGATGGAGGTTTCTTGTGTGGGTTTTCTCTTAAATGTTAGTAAGCTAGCACAGAACATTAATGGCTGCAACGAGGCGCATATTTTGGCACAACGTTAATCCTCGGTGGCTTGTGCATGTTTTTCGGGCCGATGTCGTGTGCACATCGGCCTCACTCCTCGCTGGATTCGGTTGTAAAAAAATAATCTTGCTACGACGTCTTATTTCACATGCAGGGCTAACGTCAACTTAAGCCAGCAAACGTAAATACAAGGTTGCTTTTATAGCTACAAGTTAGCCCTTGGTCCAGGCGTGCTAATCGGGCCTTGCTGCACTTCAGGGCTGTCTGTAAGACACAGAACAAAGCCTTTTTTGTGTTATAACACCATTTGTAAAGCCGTTACCATGCAGCGTTTGACGGTTTATTTGTCGTTTTCCTGTGTGCGTTCAGCCCATTGTGTGTGTCATGAGCATGTGTGTGAAGGCAAAGCTCCTCCTGCAGGCTCTGTAGGAATCCACTTTAACACACAGACAGTCCTGCACCTGTCTGTAGCATGGTAGCACTTAACTTAACTTAAACACGTCAAAGGGTACCCAAAACAAGTCCAGCTAATTTCTGTTTGACAAGTTGTTCGTTTGTTAGGGATAAGCCCTTTGGGGTGTGTATGTGTGTGTGTGTGTGTGTGTGTGTGTGTGTGTGTGTGTGTCTGTGTACACACACATTTATGTGAGATTGAGTTGTGGCCACCTGTTTATGGAAAGCAATACCATCCTCATTACGGTTATGACTAAAAGTATGTGGACACTCATTACAGGCATACAGTTGTGCTCTTAAGTTTACACACCCATGCTAAAGTTGACTAAAAAAGAGGAATAAAAAAAAAAAATCATCTTTTGGAAATTGATCTTAATGCCTTAATTAAAAAAAAATGAGGAAAAATCCAACCTTTGAGGACACCAATTTTCTTTGTGAATGAATAATGTATCGTCAATAAATAAATGTTCTTCCTTAAAATACAGGGGGCATAAGTCAGTACACCCCTATGTTAGATTCCCATAGAGGCAGGCAGACTTTTATTTTGAGAGGCCAGTTATTTCATGGATCCAGGATACTATGATCCTGATAAAGGTCCCTTGGTCCCCCCATCATCACATCCCCTTCACCATACCCCCCCCCCATCATCACATACCCTTCACCATACCCCCCCCCATCATCACTTCCCCTTCACCATACCCCCACATCATCACATACCCTTCACCATACCCCCACATCATCACATACCCTTCACCATACCTAGAGATCGGCATGGTTGTATTTCAGTTAGCCTAATAGTTGGTTTGATTTGCATTGAGAGATGATTTTATGGAAAGTACCCCATGCCAATCTCTAGGTATGGTGAAGGGTATGTGATGATGTGGGGGGGGGGTATGGTGAAGGGTATGTGATGATGGGGGGGGGGTATGGTGAAGGGTATATGATGATGTGGGGGTATGGTGAAGGGTATGTGATGATGTGGGGGTACGGTGAAGGGTATGTGATGATGTGGGTGGTATGGTGAAGGGTATGTGATGATGGGGGGGGTGGTATGGTGAAGGGTATGTGATGATGGGGGGGGTATGGTGAAGGGTATGTGATGATGGGGGGACCAAGGGAACTTTATCAGGATCATAGTATCCTGGATCCATGAAATAACTGGCCTTTCAAAATAAAAGTCTGCCTGCCTCTATGGGAATCTAACATAGGGGTGTACTGACTTATGCCCCCTGTATTTTAAGGAAGAACATTTATTTATTGATGATACATTATTCATTCACAAAGAAAGTTGGTGTCCTCAAAGGTTGGATTTTTCCTCATTTTTTTAATTAAGGCATTAAGATCAATTTCCAAAAGATGATTACACAGAATTACTTAACACAATTATTGCCACATTAAACTGCAATCTGTCTTGCTCACGGCTGCACGCTTTCTGATCGTCTTTTTCTCTTGTTAGGGAGTCTGTCAAATGACATTTAAAGGTCAATAGCATTAATTTTCCAATTCTTAATAGGAATAGAGACGGCTGGCCACCAAAGTCGGGCAGCAGCGTTGGTGTGAATGTGTTATTTGTGAAGTCAGCCACTGATCAGAATCAGAAAAGGCTTTTATTGCCACAATAAGTTGCCTTGGTGAAAGCTGCATACATAAACAAACAGACCTATTAAACATGAATATGAAATAAACAATAGAGAAAAACAAATTAGGCTGAATGGGTTGAGTGCAGACTATGCAGAGAATATAAAGTGTGTGTGTGTGATGTTGGGTGATGGTGTTGAATGGGTTTGAGGTTAGGACTGTGTGTAGCTAACCTACCAGACTGTTCTAGCTGTTCTATTATTTGCCTTTACCCACTTAGTCATTATATAGAGATGGTCCAATACAATTTTTTGCTTCTCGATTCTGATACCTGAACTTGCGTATCGGACGATACCAGTGTGTCATATATTTTTTTTAAGTAGTGTATACTACTATCCCTGTATGGATGATATGATGTATAACAGCTGTATACTACTATCCCTGTATAGATGATATGATGTATAACAGCTGTATACTACTATCCCTGTATGGAAGATATGATGTATAACAGCTGTATACTACCATCCCTGTATGGATGATATGATGTATAACAGCTGTATACTACCATCCCTGTATAGATGATATAACAGCTGTATACTACTATCTCTGTATGGATGTGATATTATTTCTATTTTTGTTGTCGGTCTGGCTCAGGTTTAACTCTTTGTGAAACATGAACAAACACGATGAACGTCCCAGAACGTTCTTTTATTCTCCAGTTTAACGGTCAGTTATAACGGAAAAATAACATAAATAAACTACTTTAACGTAGCTTTTCTTTAGGGCTTTATTACGTGGTATCAGATCGGTGCATTAACTCCAGTACTTCCCGATACCAGCGTTTTAGGCAGTATCGGAGCTGGTACTGATACTGGTATCGGAACATCTCTATTATTATATCCACATTACTGAGGATTATTTATCTAAAATCTAAGTGTGAAGATATTTTGATAAAGCACCAATTAGTCAACCCTAGAATTTCGCCGCAATATCAATATTTGATATTCGATATTATTTTTGATATATTTGGTCAAAAGTATCGTGATATTTGATTTTCTCCCTATCGCCCAGCCCTATTATTTCACATTCTGGTATTCGATGTGTGGGGGATCGTTGTGTGCCTTATTTGCACTAATAAAGTATTTTTTCGGCGCATGTAACATTAGTGCGGACTTGACCTTATTCCAATGTGTGGCTGCCATCTGATCTGTCCCTATGGTTGCTTTCACACCTGAGCAGTTTGGTCCGTTTGAACCGAACCGTGGAGCGTTTTGGTCGGATCGTCCGGTTGGTTTGGGGCGGCGTGAAGGCTCATTCAAACTCTGGTGCGGATCAAACAACTGAGCTCTGTGCCGCTTAAAACGAGGGGCTCTTTGTAGAGATGTTCCGATACCGATACCAGTATGGCATCAGCTCCGATACTGCCTAAAACGCTGGTATTGGTATCGGGAAGTACTGGAGTTAATGCACTGATCAGATACCACGTAATAAAGCTCTAAAGAAAAGCTACGTTAAAGTAGTTTATTTATGTTATTTATCCGTTATAACTGACTGTCAAACTGGAGAATAAAACAAAGTTCTGGGACGTTCATTGTTCATGTTTCACAAAGAGTTTAACCTGAGCCAGACCGACAACAAAGATAGAAATCATATCACATTCATACAGAGATAGTAGTATACAGCTGTTATACATCATATCATCCATACAGGGATAGTAGTATACAGCTGTTATACATCATATCATCCATACAGGGATAGTAGTATACAGCTGTTATACATCATATCATCTATACAGGGATAGTAGTATACAGCTGTTATACATCATATCATCCATACAGGGATAGTAGTATACAGCTGTTATACATCATATCATCCATACAGGGATAGTAGTATACAGCTGTTATACATCATATCATCTATACAGAGATAGTAGTATACAGCTGTTATACATCATATCATCCATACAGGGATAGTAGTATACAGCTGTTATACATCATATCATCCATACAGGGATAGTAGTATACAGCTGTTATACATCATATCATCCATACAGAGATAGTAGTATACAGCTGTTATACATCATATCATCCATACAGGGATAGTAGTATACAGCTGTTATACATCATATCATCTATACAGGGATAGTAGTATACAGCTGTTATACATCATATCATCCATACAGGGATAGTAGTATACAGCTGTTATACATCATATCATCCATACAGGGATAGTAGTATACAGCTGTTATACATCATATCATCCATACAGGGATAGTAGTATACAGCTGTTATACATCATATCATCCATACAGAGATAGTAGTATACAGCTGTTATACATCATATCATCCATACAGGGATAGTAGTATACAGCTGTTATACATCATATCATCTATACAGAGATAGTAGTATACAGCTGTTATACATCATATCATCCATACAGAGATAGTAGTATACAGCTGTTATACATCATATCATCCATACAGGGATAGTAGTATACAGCTGTTATACATCATATCATCTATACAGGGATAGTAGTATACAGCTGTTATACATCATATCATCTAGCTAACTTCACCCCTCAAATAGACTATATATCTGTACATCTTTGGGAAGCCCCAGGCCAGGTTGTCTACTTGATGTTCATCACAAAGCATGTGTTGTGTTCAGGCGCCTGGGTAGCTTACCTGGTATCGCGCACGCCCATATGTATAGGCTCATTCCTCGCCGCGGCGGCCCAAGGTTCGACTCCGACCTGTGAAACCCATATCTCTGATATAGAAGTTTTGAAAATGGGTCAAATTGGACCCGAGGACAACATGAGGGCTATGTATATATGAGACTATTCAGGTGTGGACATTTGCTGAGGTTGTCTTTTCACGTGTCCCAGAGTTTGTGCGAGGCGTTTTTGATTGCTTTTGACATTTGCGTTCTCACGTACAGCTCCTCTGGGTGATGTCTAGATCCTTTCAGGTTTGCGGTGGATGTGTGAAAGGGGGCTTAAGAGTCTCCGTCTTGAGGTTTTGATGTGGTGTTGGATGAAGGTTAAAGTTTGTGCTGCTGACACACTACACACGCTGTTTCACCTCGCTGCTGACTCGGGTTACAAGACAGTAAATCTCCCGCTCACGTGCTTCTTCACAAGTCCAGCAGTGAACTCCGTGAAGGGGTTGTATTTTCGAGGCTACATCTACACTTGTATGTTTGTTTTTTTGTTTTTTTTTAGTGGCATTTAAGACGAAAGTGATCTACGTCCACACAAGAGTTTTTTTATGGTGGCTGAGATGGTTCAGCACAAACACAAAAGCTACAACACAAACACAAACCGTGTATGTATGACATATTACGCCCCTAACACTGTAATAGGCAGCACATTGAAGGTAACACAATTAGCATATGTGTGTGTGTGTATTGTAGCTTTTGTGTTTGTGTTGTAGTGTTTGTGTTTTAGCTTTTATGTTTGTGTTGTAGCGTTTGTGTTGTAGCTTTTGTGTTTGTGTTGTAGCGTTTGTGTTGTAGCTTTTGCGTTTGTGTTGTAGCGTTTGCGTTGTAGCGTTTGTGTTTGTTGTAGCTTTTGCGTTTGTGTTGTAGCTTTTGCGTTTGTGTTGTAGCGTTTGTGTTGTAGCTTTTGCGTTTGTTGTAGCTTTTGCGTTTGTGTTGTAGCTTTTGCGTTTGTTGTAGCTTTTGCGTTGTAGCTTTTGTGTTTGTGTTGTAGCGTTTGTGTTGTAGCGTTTGTGTTGTAGCTTTTGCGTTTGTGTTGTAGCGTTTGCGTTTGTGTTGTAGCGTTTGTGTTGTAGCTTTTGCGTTTGTTGTAGCTTTTGCGTTTGTGTTGTAGCTTTTGCGTTTGTGTTGTAGCTTTTGCGTTTGTTGTAGCTTTTGCGTTTGCGTTGTAGCGTTTGCGTTGTAGCGTTTGTGTTGTAGCTTTTGCGTTTGTAGCTTTTGCGTTTGTGTTGTAGCTTTTGCGTTTGTGTTGTAGCGTTTGTGTTGTAGCTTTTGCGTTTGTTGTAGCTTTTGCGTTTGTGTTGTAGCGTTTGTGTTGTAGCGTTTGTTGTAGCTTTTGTGTTTGCGTTCTAGCTTTTGTATTTGTGTTGAACCGTCTCAGCCACCGTAGTTTTTGCTCCAGTAGCAGAACTAATCTCCGTCCTTACTAACGTGTTAACGCGTTTGTGTTGTAGCTTTTGCGTTTGTGTTGTAGCGTTTGTGTTGTAGCTTTTGCGTTTGTTGTAGCTTTTGCGTTTGTGTTGTAGCGTTTGTGTTGTAGCTTTTGCGTTTGTGTTGTAGCTTTTGCGTTTGTGTTGTTGCGTTTGTGTTGTAGCTTTTGCGTTTGTGTTGTAGCGTTTGTGTTGTAGCTTTTGTGTTTGCGTTCTAGCTTTTGTATTTGTGTTGAACCGTCTCAGCCACCGTAGTTTTTGCTCCAGTAGCAGAACTAATCTCCGTCCTTACTAACGTGCCCAAAATGTATATCGCAAGACCTTTCACTTATACTGGGCATGTGTGTGCCGGTGTAAACGGGAAGAAACATAATGTCACTGCGTTTTTAGTCACAGACTAAAAGATTTTACTACCACGACTTAAAACTTACGCTGAAATCAAACCCGTTTGATTTTGTCGAAACGTCAAGTACCACGGTAGCTGACTATCTGACGCGCATCGTTGTTCCCAAAGGTATCAGTTTGTGCCCGTCGAGACTACAACATAACCCCGGAGTTTTCAAACCAAAATGGGGACAGCAGTGTTTCCAAGTTTCTCCGGTTTTTGGGCTCAGAAACCCCTGAGTAGTGCGGATGCGAGGCGTAAACAGAGCAAAAGATATGTGGTTTTAAAACCAAAACGTAGCAGTGTAAACGTAGCCTGATAAGACCCAACCAGGAGGCGAAGGCTGGCGTCGGCGTAGTCATTTTCAAAGGTCTCCGTTTGTGTCCGTCCAGACTACAAGACTCCAGGCTTTCAAACCAAAACAGGGAGCAGCAGAGTTTCCAAATGTCTCCGTTTTAGGGGCTCGGAAACGACCGAGAAGTGTGGGCATAGCAAAACATACTAGTTTCTTAAACCAAAGTGTAGAAGTGTAGATGTAGCCTGAGGCAGGATGAAGCCTGTTGGGCCTTTTTTTTTTAAACTTTCACTGATACAAACTGGCGTTGTGGTGGGTTGCCGGGGGCTCGGCGGTGGGATGCTGTCAGCTGTGACGGCTCTGTCTACAAGATTGGCAGCTCCATGTGTTCGGTCTGGGGGTGACCTGTGACCTCAGATTTGCTGCTGCAGCAGCGTGTGTGTGTGTGTGTAAGAGACAGAATCCCCTTTAACAACAGGGAGCTGTGTTTTCAACGCGTGGGCTGATCCATGTGGTTTCCAAAAAATGCAAGGAGTTGCTTCTTTTGTGTTTTTGTGTGTCTATATTGATTATCTATGTGTTCAGGCAAAAAAAACGCAACGATTTGAAGAGGTCACCTTGGGCTCTGGGGAATTGGGATGGACATTTTCTAAATCATTTTGATTTAATTGAGCCTGTAGACCTGCGATAGCTTTGTATAAAACAGTTTCTATGCAATGTGAGCATGCTACAGGGGTCAGGGCTTTTCCGCCTTTAATTTTGACAGGACAGCTAGGTGAGGGGGGGGGGGGAAGACATGCAGGAAATCATCACGGGTCGGACTCGAACCCTGGACCTCTGCGTCGAGGCATAAACCTCGCAGTATATGTGCGCCTGCTCTACCCGCTGAACCAACCCGGCCACGAAATGAGCTGATTTGCCCATTTGAGATGCGAGAAAAAGGAAATGGCGAGCTGGATGAGTGACTAAGTCTCAAAATCTGACGAAAGTCTTTTAAACTGACCTTTGTCGATCTGAAATGAAGACCGATTCAGCAACTGCACGGCCTATTTCTCTCTTAAAATGTTTTCAGAAACACGTTTCGGTGAACTATCTTCATAAAATACGAGATCGTATTTCGAACAAGCCGCCATTATTGGTCAGCTGGAGAAGCCAGACCCACATGACGCGTTCGTCATTTCCGGTTTTAATTTTTTGTATTGCGTCTCGCGCACGCGCAGAAGGTACGCTCAAGATGGTGTTTGCTTCGGTGTGTTCTGAGGCATATTTTGGACCTCGGGGGAGCTGACTGATCAGCCCGACTGCCTTTTCTGCCGACGGTCAGCCGTCGGGTTGGTGTGTCAGAGCCTTTAAAGATTGAGCTTGGTCTGGTGGTAGCCAGACTAAGAAATGAGCACTAAAACACAGGACCTTCTTCCTGTATTCACTTTCTTGCTCCCGCCCCCAGACACATCTGACCAATAAGCAGAGTGAACGTTCTTGCGTGGTTTGCAATTACGCATTTTGGTACGCTTGAATCGAACCAAACCAATATAGGTGTGAAAAACGCCCCAAAGAGACAGAATGTGACCACTGTGTCATATTGGTCTGGGGGGTAAAAGTGGAAAACGGAATTTTATTGCCTTACCCATTGCCTTACGTGAGAAGCTCAGTGATCATCTTCCTGAAATATTTAGTCATTCTGAGCAGTTCACAGCTCTCTGAGTCAACATCTGTTGGCTTTCATAAACACATTTTAGTCAAACTGTACTTATAGTGTCACAGCTGGAGAGCGTTACAGTCACTGCTGAGCTGAGGAGTGTGATCACACAATGCACGTGTCCTGCCCCTGCTTGTATTTATATCCACAGTGAGCTGCCGCCATTAACTGGGTTTTAACGTTTGCACTAGGGCTGCAGCTATCGATTATTTTAGTAATTGACTATTCTACCGATTATTCCATCGATTAAACGAGTAATCGGATAAGAAATACTTAAGACTGTACAAAGCTTACAGCAGGTCCATTCAACGACACTGTTCTGGGGGGGGGGACACATTTTCAGAAGCCTAATACTGAGTGAGGAGAAAGAATGCAGACCTCACCGGCATGATGACGTCACTCACGTGCATATTAAGTGGCCATGCTGGGGGGGGGGGGGTTTGTCTCCGGCAGCAGCTAAGTTTCCAAAGATTAGTAGCAAACTAATAAACAGTTAGACTACAAACTGACAGCTCTCGTTTTAGCTCGTTGGTCAAACATGGCTATTAGCAGAGTAGCATTCTGTAGGCTAGTTGTGTAAAACAGCGCGGTGGACGAGAGCAGCAGACGTTAGTTAGCTACCTGGTGTCGGGTTGGCTCCGTGGAACGGATGAGTAGCCTGGATGTTTTCTACTGAGATGATGTAGCAGCATGTTTGCAGCTTAAAATGATCCCAAACTTTGTCGTTTTTCTCTCGCCTGTCTCTTCTCTTAGACCCTCGCTGTTTTCGTCTTCCTTCATTTGTAATCTGGGCCGTCAGTCTCGTGCATAGACAGCATATAAACGTCTCGTGTCCACAGAAGCGTCAACCTGTTGCGCGCTAGTAATAATCCTCCGTGCGGAAACACAGTGAGCCGTACAACCTTAATTACGTTGATTTAACATCACAAAAAAAGATTTTTTGTAATCAAATTATTCGAGGAATCGTTTCAGCCCTAGTTGGCACCCGCGTGCCTGTGCCCAGACATCATCATCATCATCATCATCATCAAAGCAGTGAACCGACATCCCCACAGCACGGCTGCAGGAAATCGGCCAAATCTGCCGGGCCGATATCCTGAAGAGTGGAGGTCCGCCCCGGTTCTGAAGCCCCAGAGGAGCTTCTGTTCACACGTAGAAGCGGAAAGGGTTTTAAGTTCAGTTTCAGTGGAGAGAAACGTCCCGCTTGCACGGCCGAGATGGTCGATTGAGAGCTATTGTTGTTGTTTTTTTTTTTGTTCTGTTCTTGTTTCTTCGCCGTCCAATTCAGGTCAACGATTCAGTGGAGACACTTGATTCCTCTAAACTCGGCGTGACTGGTGTGGATCTTTTGAAGGCCAGTACAATAACAGTAACTTGAGACTGAAGCTGTGGAAGTCTGGTGCCAATATTTAATGTCTTGGCTGTAGGCAGCCTCCAAATGGTAGCCCATCGGATAAAGGCTTCTGAGGCCGATTTATAAATATTTGAGAATAAACACGTGATAATGGTATAATTACTTTTTACTAACTCGCAGTTCAAAGTACATTTTACAATAAAAGAGAGAAATCAAAGCGTGGAAACCAACACATTTAGATATGACCGCGTCCTCATTGTTTGCAGTGAAGGTGATCCATTTCTCCAGTGTTCTGGGCTACGTCTCCTCCTTATTCTTCAGGGAAAATGAGTCAGTTTTCCATCCTGCATGTATTCATCACTTTGTATGTCCATCTGTTGTTTAAGGCTGGGAGGTTTGCCTTTAATACCGGTTGTTAGTTTCACACTTTCGTGCGGGAAGCTAGTAGAATTTTACAGAGATGATCAATTCACAACAGAACGTCTTTTCTTATTAATACAGTAATACATAATTAAAGCCAGTGTTACAAACTTTGAGTCTGATTTAATTGTAATTTATACTCTCTATTGATCCCCAATGGGGGAATTACAATTTACACTCTGTTGTTGTTATACACACTACACACAGGCCTGAAATATACACACACACACACACACACACAAATGTGCTCAGGTCAGAGTGAGTGGGCTGCGACTGCTGAACAGGCACCCTGAGTGGTATGTGGGGGGGTCCGGTGCCTTGCTCAAGAGCAACTTGTCAGTGCCCAGAAGGTGAACTGGCATCTCTCCAGCTACCAGTCCTCACTCCGTACTTCGGTCCGGACGGGGACTTGAACCAGCGACCCTGCGGTTCCCAACCAAACTCCCTACAGACTGAGCTGCTGCCGGCCATGTCGTGCTGTATGCTTAGTTCTTCCCAAAACACACGCGTTTTCGCTAAAATCGTACTTTTTACAGCACTTCGGCATATACGGTCTCTCACACGGTGGACGAGTAGCACGCTGTTTCTTTGGATAATAAAATGTTATATAATAATAATATATAATCCAGCTGTTCTCTTAACGTGTTTATATTCTGTTTCTCCTCAGTATCGGATGCAGACGGCAGTGAAGGAGGCTTCCAGCTAAAGAAGGAACATGCCCTGCGAGTGCTGGGCTACATCAGCTCCTGGACACAGAGGTCAGTGCGTCTTCCTTCTGAACTCAACTCTCACGAGTCAGCTGACAACGTTTACATAATTAGGCTCAAAGAAAAACCGGTTTATGATGTCGCTTTGCTTGATTCCTTCTGTGTGTGGAAAGTTTTAAGTTTCTTCCAAAACGTTAATAAGCACCTGAAGCTCTTTGCCTCCCCAGTTCACTGCTGGAACGAATGGAAAAACAAATGTTGATTGATTTTATTTAGAGCTGGTCTCTCCCTCAATAGGACTGTCTCACTATAAGTTGGTGTGGTTAGGGTTTTGTTTGACTAGGCCAGGGGTCGGCAACCTTTACTATGGAAAGAGCCGTAAAAAATAAAAATATCTGTATAGAGTAGAGCTGAACGATTTTGAAAATATATATGAATAAAACGATGAAAAGCCGTTTTGGGTCGTCTTTTCACTTTTCCAACCATCACAACTCCAGTTTTGGTTGAAATAAACACACAGTTTACCGATTTTTTTTTTACATGTGAAAATATGTTTGCTCTATACACGCTAAAAGTATTGCTTTTTTAAATGGAGTCTGGTGGGTTTAGCACTAGCGACTTCAGAGCTGTTTCTGGTTAAACGGAAAGTTTTAAAGAGGTTTTAAAGGTGCCCTGCCACACAAAACCGTTTTTCCTTGTATTTTTTGAAATATGCTAGGTCCATATGTGTTTGTGTTATGTGGTGAATGTGAAAATGAACGGCTACCTCCTCTGGCAGCTCTAGCCACTGAAAAGAAATAAGTGGAGAAATCAGGCCAATTACAAAAGCTGGTCAGTCTGACGTGGTGCTGCCTGAGCTCATTACTATTCGTGAGCTCGCCCAGTTGCACTGGGCTCTCATTGGCTAGCTGTTAGCCGATCAGAGTCAAGCAGCTTAGCTGGTTGAATATTAATGAGAACTGGCACAAATCGAGCTGAGTCTTCCTGCAGGCTTTCTGTACCACGCTAGAATGGCTCGAAACAAGGTCACCAAGGCATTTGGTCCATGGTAGAACTTCAGACATTATAGGCCTATATCCATAATGTTGCCAGACACTCAGAATAATAATCTGAGTCTGTCAGCGGCAAAAACAGCACTTTTAGTGGATCCAATTGACGATTCACATTTACCCCATAGGGTTACGTTGCAGCCCGGTCTGCGGCTGCCATTTACAGCGCTCACGCTCGATACTGCACTATTTGTAAAAGATTGTTGTTCCCATCAGTCACTTACACACACAAACACAGGAAAGTAGGGTCCAGGTTGAAAAAAAAAAAAATCAAACCACGAAACTATCCTTTAAACACAACAACTAGTATCTGCCAAAACCTTCCGGGTAAAACTTGGAAATGAATGACTCAGAATGTCCGTCTTCACCAACTGTAGTCCGGCTACCTTTTGAGCAAGGCACTACATCGGGTGAAGCCTGTGGTTTGGAGGGCGTCTCTCAGCTGCGTGGATGTGGCTTCACTGTGACACTTCAGAGGAGCTTTCACGCTCTGCCAACCTTCACTTGGATATGGATATATATATATATATATATATATATATATATATATATATATATATATATATATATATATATATATATATATATATATATATATATATTTCTTTTCAAGTAGAAAGATGGTTCTTGTTTTATGGGAGCAGAACTTCTGAGTATTAAGGACTGTTATTAAGTTTGTCCTTTTGTTTTTGTTCTGTTTTTACTCATCCAGCTGGAATGTTTTTATATTTGGTGTAATGAAGGAGACTTAAAGTCGCTGACCTAAACATTCAAAACTTTGCTGACTCATTTGTTTGAACGTTAACCAAGAAGCAATCCATCCTTGGGCCTGCTGTGCTTTATTTGTGAGTGCATTATGCTTCCATCTCTGTTGAAAGTAAGAGGCAATTGCTGGTAACCCGTCCTGTACTTTGACTGAAGTGATGGGTTACAGGAACACTGAGACACGCAAAACATCAGTGCACTCGCACACACTCAGTTTACTGTGTGAAACGAAACTTGGAAATGGAAATATGGTATTTTAAAATCTACTTTGTCTTGATGTTAATGCTAGGGATTAGCTTGACAAGGCAGACCCACATCCAGATGTTGGGTCTGGGAACTCACCATTTGGGTTTCTATCAACCAAATTGTCAGAAAAGATAACGTGGATGGTTCCCTACGACACTCTTCACAAGTAAAGTAAATAATCAGTTCACTACTTTTATTGATTTTGGAGAAAAAAAAGATAGATGAACATCAAAAAAGTGACAAAAATGTCAAACTTGGAAAAAAGTTGGGAAAAGTGACCAAAACCGTTGCAAAAAAAGTGACAGAAACGTTGGGGAAAGCTACAAAAGTGTCGAAAAAGACGACCCAAATGTTGGAAAAAAAGTTTTTATTTAAAATTTTGACCCAGAAAAACAAAAAGTTGTCGACGGGAAGACAACACAAGGGTTAAGAATGACTTCAGTGCCGTTCTTTGTTCTTTTCTCAAAGAAAAGCTGAACTCCAAGTCTTCCAGAGTCGCGGTCAAAGCCGATTCCAAAGATTGGCAAAAGACATTTTCACACAAGTCGCAGTTTACCGAGGATATGATTTCTGAAATGAATCAAGCCTCTTGCTTGTTTAGCACTGTTTCAATAGGACATTTTACCAATACACACAGGATCTGATGTTACTGTTGCTATCTGTGAAAACTAAAGTGGAGACATGGCTTCAGTGTTACTTTCTGTAACATTTTCCCAGTAGTGAAGAGTGAGCTAGCTGGTACCTGAAGGGATTTAACAGAAACTTTAAAACGGAAAACGTTACTCTAATGCCATGTTGTGTTCACTCATAACACTGATTTTGTTTGTGCTTGTACCTCGATAGTCACAACTTTTAGTCTACATTACATCCTTGAGATATTTCTTTATGATATATGTGCACTGTTATACTAATACTGCTCTAGGCTCTGCAGCCATGTTGATTTCCTCTTTAACGCTTCCTCCTGCATTGTGTCTTCAGACAATGTCTCTGCTGCTTCAAGGAGTACAAGCACCTGGAGGTCTTCAATCAGCTGGTCTATGCCCTCATCAACCTGGTCATCGCTCAGATCAGCAGCCTGAGAGACCGCCTCTGCAGCACCCAGGACCACACTCATAAAGGAGGTGCGTCTGGGCCCGAGGGGGGGTCTGAATGGAGCGGGGGCGAGGCTGCACCCGGATCCCTCCCTCAGCCGTCCTCACCGGGGGAGGACGAACCTGTGAACGTTGAGAGAGACTCTGCCGAAGAGGATGCCGACGCCCCCGACCTGAACCAGAATAAGACCCAGAGCCAGGCTGAGGGGCCCAGCCGGCCATGCGAAGCCCAGATGGAATCACTGGAGCCTGGGGAGAGCGACGGCGGGTCTGGGGGTGGTGATGGAGGTGTCGGAGAAAGTAGCAGCAGTGACAACCAGGACCCGTTCAGCTCCTGGAGCACAGAGGAGAGGGAGAAGCTGCTGCTCTGTGCCGCCAAGATCTTCCAGATCCAGTTCCCCCTCTACACGGCCTACAAACACAACACACACCCCACCATAGAGGTGAGGACTACGCCCACATCACAAACCCAACACACACCACCATGCATGCCGATAAGAGCCTAAAAAGTGCTTGATTTTTGAGGCTGATACTGTTTTTGATATGACAATAAATATATAAAATATGCACAGGTTGTAAATATTATAAATATTAAGGCCGTCAAAGTGAACGTGATAAAAACGAGTTAAGGCAAATTCCCTTTGACGCCAATCATTTTTTAGGATAGATGGAGAGAGGGATGGATAGACGGATGGATGGACAGATGGGTAGATGGACAGATTGATGGACGGATAGATGGGTAGATGGATGGACAGATTGATGGATGGATGGACAGATGGGTAGATGGTAGGGTTGGAACGGTACACAGAAGTCACGGTTCGGTTCATACCTCGGTTCAGACATCACGGTTCGGTACAATGGAACAAACGGCTAACGGCGGCGCTAACAGCGAAGCAAATGGAAATGGAGGCCATTTGTGGTCGAGGCAAGAAGGGCTACAGCTACGTCCGTGTTTGGTTTGGAAGGGACTAGTGGTGGTGTGGACTCACTGGACCGACTCAACATGTAGGCGGAGCTCGGGAGCTTCAGAGTTAAAGGGGGGGGCTACAGATTAGGTGTCCCTAAACAAAACGCGTATCTAACAGTAGTTCTGCATTATATTAATTAATTTGCACGCAAGTTTTATTTATTTTCATACCGTGTATTCTCCGTGTAAATTCATGTACAGAACCGAGACGCCCGTACCGAAACGGTATGGGCTCCCAAGCTCCGCCTACATGTCGAGTCGGTCCAGTGAGTCCCCTGAGCAAACTAGTCCCTTCCATATACAACCAAACACGGATGTACTGTAGCTGTATCCCTTCTTGCCTCGACAACAAATGGCTTCCAGGCCTGTTTGCTCCGCTGTTAGCTCCGCTTTTAGCTCCGCCGTTAGCTGTTAGCTCCGCCGTTAGCTTCGCTGTTTGCTGTTAGCGTGTGAAGCTAACGCCACAATTCGCGAACTGCTCTGTGTAACCGAAGCTGCTCTTTTAACACCCCTGCTCTGTGCATTCACATATGAGAGCAGCGCTTGTCTCCCATATCACACTACTAGCTGATTGTCTTTTGTTCCAGATGGAGTCTGGAGATGATGTGGGGTAGCCTACTTATTGTTTACTGTTTACATCTTACTTTATACACTTCAGACTGTTGAAGTAAGCGTAAGTAAGAGTTGCAGCTAGCTCAGGGGAGAGACTGGATGACGCTAGGTGGTACAGCCTGAGACATGCACAATAAAAAATAATTGCCTTCTGCATTTTTGTTATGCTTTTCCCTCCATTGTACCGAACCGTGATGTCTGAACCCAGGTATGAACCGAACCGTGACTTCTGTGTACCGTTCCAACCCCTCATAAATAATGCACAGACTTACGAGTGATATTGACTTTCTCATCCTCCAACAGCCTGTAATTTTAGTGACTCTTTTTCAGGATGGCAGTTGTTCTTGTCATGTATGACTTCTAAAACTCTGATTTACTCTTTTGTTCTTTCTGTCTCCGTTTCTTTCCCCCCAGGACATATCTGCTCATGAAAGTAACATCCTGGGCTCCTTCTGCGACATGAATGTAAGTAATCTACTTTGTCCCTTTTTTTTTTTTTTTTTGGGTCACCGAATCAATTTAAGTGTATACTCTGCTTCCTGTGAATCAACCGACACCTACAGCAGGAAAAAGATCCCTCAAAAACATATTCCATTAGGGCCAGGTCGGACCAGTGATGTCTGCTGCAATAAAAACAGACTAGATTTAGTACAAATGTTGTCGGTGTACATGAAAAAAGAATCCCCTAGGCAAAAACAATACAAAAAGGGGGGGAATTGCTTAAAAATTCACAAGTCGGGCGCCTGGGTAGCTCACCTGGTAGAGCGCGCGCCACCCCATATAAAGAGGCTTAGTCCTCGACGCAGGGGCCCCAGGTTCGACTCTGACCTGCGGCCCTTTGCCGCATGTCATTCCCCCCTCTCTCTCCCTTGTCTACGCTGTCCTGTCGGGAATAAATACCCAGAAATGTCCAAAATAATGATCTTTAAAGTCAAAAGCAAAAAGGCTAGAGAGAATAAAGTCACCATTTAGGAGCAGCACACAAGGGGAGCTTAATCAAAACAGTCATTTCCTACATATGTCACTACACATTGTTCTTGCAGTTTGAATAGATTTGACCTTTTCAGTGAAGGGGGAAAACACTATTTCAAATCATTCATAAACCAAACAATGGTGCTTTGGGAACTATTGTCTGCTAAATGCTTAAAAAGCTAAAATGTGTCTCCGTCGTCTTGTTGTGCTTGTCGTGTTTCTCATATTTCTTCTATCCTGAAACAGTTTTACTGTGAAACTGCACCAACAAGCTCTCGAAACCGACAGCTGCGCCAAATCCAGAGCAGGAGCCGGGGGGTGCAGGGGTGATGATGAAAACTAGATGTAGGCCTGTTGGGAGTTTGCTGTAAGAGACGAGGACATCGGTATGTCACATGACCTGCTGAAAAGACTGGTTTATCAGGTTTATTCTCCCAGCCAGCAGGCCTTTAGAGACTTCCACTCTGTGTTTCTTCCTAGCTTTGTGGAAGACGTATTTGGCGGTGGGTGTTTTAGGGGTTCCTCTCTTTCAAGAAAATGTTTAGATTTTACAGAAAGAATATGCAATTTCACATCAATTTGGACCATTATTATTTCCATATCTGTGTCTGAAAAGTTGGAAAAGCTTGACGAGATGATACATATATAACACTCAAAAAGCTTAAAGACAAAACTAGCTAAAGAAGTCCACTAGCTAGAAGGTCTCGCATTGCCAGACCTTCCTCCACAGCGCTGCGGAGGAGGGTCTGGCTAGTCCACACAGCATTCCTGGTTGAGAGAAAAACGTGCTCTGGTTTATTGGCATTTCTTTAAACCAATCACAGTCGTCTTGGGCGGTGCCAAGTGCCCCGTCTGGCGCTTAGCACCGCCCAAGATGATTGTGATTGGTTGCCTCTGCTAAACAGCCTCTGGAAGGAACTTGTTTTGGTGGAACACGTGTACGTTCAAAAGTTGTTTTAGTCGTGCAACAGAAGACTCAGATTGGACAGATAGTCTAGCTAGCTGTCTGGATTTACCCTGCAGAGATCTGAGGAGCAGTTAACCATAGTCCTCACAAATCAGCCGGAGGTTAGAACGCCAACACAAAGGAAGAGGAAGGTGACGGACATCCGGCTGAAAAGAGGGGCATCTGGCGGAATTTCCGGCGGGAACGGAGCAATGCCGGAAGTGGAACTTCGTGGTTATAGACAATCTGGGGACCAACCACAATCATCAGATCTGAGAAAAGCCATTTAGTTATGATAGTCTTGATGCTCACAATGATTTTACATCGATTCGGCTTAGGTGGTGTCCGAAACGGCCTGGGTGCTGCGCCTGAAGCCTTGTTATGGCAGGGAAAACCCTGCACTCCTTTCTTTCGGTTGCTGTCTGCGGTCACCTTGCACATGCGGTGGAAATTATTTGAAGAAACGAACAGGAAATGTCTCATCATCGGCCCTGGACTGAGAAGAAGAATACCCAAGTCTTACTAACACCAGTTGTCGCTGACTCACATCCTGGGATTTTGTCTAAAGAATTGTGCAAATCATCTCTACTCGGCAGACGTCTTCCCCTCAAGTGGACAGCGGTGCGGTCACCAGGACAGATGTTCTTACCTTGAAGTGATTATCCAAAACTTTCTGTCAAATAATCTCAGACTAATAACTTGTGTCTTCTCCCGCTTAACATTTTACTTCAGTGCAAGACCTTTTCTCTCCTGACCTAAGAGGTTATCCCAGATCTGACCTCAGACAGCTGATAACCCAGGCGGCTGAGTGTCCAAAAATAAACCTCCTCTGATGAGAGGTTTCATGTTGCTACGATCTGATCTGCGTTGGCTGGACCAGCTTGAATTTATTTTGTCCCGTGGACTCTGTCTACTTTTGTTTGTTTTTTTAAGTATGAATGAACTCAATGGCATTGGGATGGAACGTTTTCCGAAGATAAACGCAATAAAACGGAGACAGAAAGACAGAACCTTATATTTTACGCGTTATTATTATCAATAAACATCTGTTACATTCAAGCCATTACCAAATGAGTTGCTACAAAGCTAATTAAGACTATCGGCTCCACACAACTCTCTATTTTCAGAAGATTGTGGCGTCCGGCAACTTCTGAAGAGTTCATGTTTTTTTTAATCCTCCGTGTCCTCCTTGGCTACTAGCAACTGCGTGGAGGAGGAGAAGGGGGGGGGGGGGGGCTGGGCTGTGCGCCAACAGTGTTGTTGTCATTACTTAGAATTCCTCATGGGTGAGAAACTACGCACGATAGCTTTTAAGGTTCAAGGTTCTTTATTGGTCATGTGCAATACAGAAGTAATCTTAGGCCTCAGGCACCTCCAACAATGCTCCTGAAATAACTTTAAAAAACACAAAACGCACGAGTAAAGCAAAATCTGAGTCTGGGACAAACGAAGAAGTAGTGCAAGTTAAGATATAAGGATTAAATATGAACAAATAAAATTGTGTAGACAGTATTGCAAATGAATAAGACTGAATGTAAACAAAGAATGTAGTCATGTATATAATGCATAATGAGAAGTGTGTGTATATTAGGCATTGGCGGGTATAACCTTCAGCAAAAATATCACGGTTTCGCAGTATTGCGGTATTGCAATTACAGCTTCTGTCCATAAAAACAGCTCATACCGTAGAGACAGTATGACAAAAAATGTGTGGTCTTGAAACCGGTAACCGGTCCATGCCAAGTGTACATATACAGTGTAAAATGTAAAAACCCAACCTTTAAGGACTTTAAGGAATTTTCTTTGTGAATGAATAATGTATCGTAAATAAATAAATGTTCTTCCTTAAAATGCAGGGGGCATAAGTCAGTACACCCCTATGTTGGATTCCCATAGAGGCAGGCAGACTTTTATTTTGAAAGGCCAGTTATTTCATAGATCCAGGATACTATGATCCTGATAAAGTTCCCTTGGTCCCCCCATCATCACATCCCCTTCACCATACCCCCCCCCATCATCACATACCCTTCACCATACCCCCACATCATCACATACCCTTCACCATACCTAGAGATTGGCATGGTTGTATTTCAGTTAGCCTAATAGCTGGTTTGATTTGCATTGAGAGATGATCTTATGGAAAGTACCCCATGCCAATCTCTAGTGTGTGTGTATTATATAGATAGATAGATAGATAGATAGATAGATAGATAGATAGATAAAAAATCAGTGTGGATCACCAACAAATACAAAGCAGAAAATGACGTACCAAATAAAGGCTTGTGTAACTTCTAGATTGCTGTTCTTAACAAAGGCAGTCAATGTCACATCAGGTATAGAAAAGTATCTGAGACTTAAGAAAAGAATGACTCTGCTCATGTTTGATGTTTCTTTTTTAATAAGACTGTAAGACTGAAAGGCCTGATAGCATCGTTTTGGTTCATGTCAGTGAGTGTGTTGACTTTTTTCCCCCCGAATTGGGTACAGTTCTCTGTTTAGCTAAGTATTGTCCACATTTCCTGCCCTCTTTGGCTGTTTTGTCAAAACGACGGCCACATTATTACAGTGTGTCTCCATGGTAACAGTGGTCCGTGTTCCTGATGCTGCTCTTTGTGTTCTGAGATTAACATTAGAAGAGATCAGAATCAGTTTAATAACAAAGTTTTGGAAAGGAATGCAGTATTATAAACTGTTTATTAGCTCATGTGTATACTGCAGTTTGTAGATGGGAGTTAGAGATTGTGTACTGGAAAAAAAAAAAAAAAGGGTGAGTTTGTTTTTTTTGGGATTCCTGCAGATGAAGTCACTCTCCCCCAGAGAGCAGTGATGTGTCCCCGTATAATCTGCCAACTCGATGGCCTTTAACTTCCCAGCATATTGAAGTTTTTATTAAGCTCGGGGGATGAATTAAAGAACAGGCTGAATGAAACATGAGCTGCGCTACTAACAAAAACTTCCAGTGAAACTTCCGTTCACTGTTTTACTGGCCAACATAACAGAAAACATACAAATACTTGATTTATCTTATTAAAATACATAGTGGTCCCCTAATACTGTATCTGAAGTCTCTTTTATATAGACCTTAGTGGTCCCCTAATACTGTATCTGAAGTCTCTTTTATATAGACCTTAGTGGTCCCCTAATACTGTATCTGAAGTCTCTTTTATATAGACCTTAGTGGTCCCCTAATACTGTATCTGAAGTCTCTTTTATATAGACCTTAGTGGTCCCCCTAATACTGTATCTGAAGTCTCTTTTTATATAGGCCTTAGTGGTCCCCTAATACTGTATCTGAAGTCTCTTTTATATAGGCCTTAGTGGTCCCCTAATACTGTATCTGAAGTCTCTTTTATATAGACCTTAGTGGTCCCCTAATACTGTATCTGAAGTCTCTTTTATATAGACCTTAGTGGTCCCCTAATACTGTATCTGAAGTCTCTTTTATATAGACCTTAGTGGTCCCCCTAATACTGTATCTGAAGTCTCTTTTATATAGACCTTAGTGGTCCCCTAATACTGTATCTGAAGTCTCTTTTATATAGACCTTAGTGGTCCCCTAATACTGTATCTGAAGTCTCTTTTATATAGGCCTTAGTGGTCCCCTAATACTGTATCTGAAGTCTCTTTTATATAGACCTTAGTGGTCCCCTAATACTGTATCTGAAGTCTCTTTCCCGAAACATAGAAAACCTTTCCGGCAGTGTAATCAAGTCTCATCTTTCTGGTTTTTACTGCTTACTCACAGATAAATAACTAGATTTTTTTTTAAGCGAGGTAGTTTTAAACTAAATGTCTCTGTCTGTATGCACCCAAAAGTTTTTTGCGTGTCCTGCTTCAAAAAACACGGCACAGTTGACGGTCATTGAGCACGACTCAGCAAGGGCTTCCACTTCTGGGAAGTTCTTCTGGGGAAAAAAAAAAAGAGCTGTTGATAATGCATCATATTTTTCATCACGTTATGAGATGCCTCTGATGTTGTGTCCCCACCAGGACGTGGAGGTGCCTCTGCATCTGCTGCGTTACGTCTGTCTCTTCTGTGGGAAGCACGGCCTCTCCCTGATGAAGGAGTGCTTTGAGTCGGGCACTCCGGAGAGCCTCCCCTTCCCCATCGCGCACGCTTTCATCACCATTGTCTCCAACGTGAGTCCACGCGCACACATGCATGAAACTAACGATTTCTTTCATTGTCACTCTGTCGATTTATTTTCTCGATTAATCGATTATTTGTTTGGTCTGTATGTATTTCATGTGAGTTTGATGTTAAATACTGTGTCCTCTTCCTGCCCACAGATCCGAATATGGTTGCACATTCCTGCGGTCATGCAGCACATCATACCGTTCCGCACTTACGTAATACGGTGAGTTTACTCCCAATGAATGTCAGTGTGTGGCGACTTTGCATCAGAAGTGGCGTTCGGACGAAACCTAGGACGTACGTACGCACAGAAATCTTCAGATTTTGCGCAGGCACGCGCTACGCCGGTTTCCCTTTTTTATAAATCACAATCGCCTCTGAATGTGGCGCAGCCTTGGCGGCTTGATGTCACGCCCGTAGTTGCCCTTAAATGGTCAGTGAAACGCGTCACATCGACGACATGAGCAGAGAGGGAAGGAATTTCACTCAGTGTGAAGTGAGTTCTTGTTGGAGAGGTGGAAAAGATGTTACAGGGTACAGTGTGGGCGTTACTAATACCAAAAAAGCTGTAGGGCACGGCGTGGTTTCTCTGAGTGCTCCTCTCTGTAACGCTGGGCCCAAAACAGCACAGAGATCCAACCGGACAGCTCGATGTCGGAACTGGCTTATAAGTCCCACTCGTCCTTGTTTGACAGCAAGTTTTCTTCCAACAGTGCAAAATCAGCCATTGCGTGTCATTAGGTATTGTGATGGCATGCCTTTTTTATATTAACAAAGATTATTTTTTGGCCGTTTTTAGGCCTTTTATTGACAGGACAGCTGAAGAAATGAGAGGGCAGAGAGAGAGAGAGAATGACCTGCAGCAATAGCTGCAGGTCGGAGTCGAACCCGGGCCCGCTGCGTCAAGGAGTAAACCTCTATATATGGGCGCCCGCTCTGCCAACTGAGCTATCCGGGCGTCCGTGGCATGCCTTTTTAAACCCATCAGTTTGATTGTATATAAAAAGCTCAAGGTGTCAGAATGAATCCAATTGTAAATGACACAGTTCTGCACATGGAGCATGTATAATTAGGAAAACTTTACTTCTATTGCACCTGGTTAAAACAATCTAAAGCCATAAACTGTACAACACACTATGATACTGTATGTGATGACCATATTAAAACGACGTGCTCCGCCAGACGGAGGCATCGAAAACGGCATCGGTGTCAACATCAGGCCTCTTTGTACGGTGGCCGACAGGGGCAAACGCCTCGCAACTTAAGAAAGCACACGCAAATAGACTCAGATTAAGAAAAACAACTTCAAAACACATGCTGCAAATACACACAACACAACCAAATACATAAACACGCTGCAAATACACACAACACAACCAAATACATAAACACGCTGCAAATACACACAACACAACCAAATACATAAACACGCTGCAAATACACACAACACAACCAAATACATAAACATGCTGCAAATACACACAACACAACCAAATACATAAACACGCTGCAAATACACACAACACAACCAAATATATAAACATGCTGCAAATACACACAACACAACCAAATACATAAACATGCTGCAAATACACACAACCAAATACATGAACGTGCTGCAAATACACACAACACAACCAAATACATAAACATGCTGCAAATACACACAACACAACCAAATACATAAACGCGCTGCAAATACACAACACAACCAAATACATAAACGCGCTGCAAATACACACAACCAAATACATAAACACGCTGCAAATACACACAACACAACCAAATACATAAACACGCTGCAAATACACACAACACAACCAAATATATAAACATGCTGCAAATACACACAACACAACCAAATACATAAACATGCTGCAAATACACACAACCAAATACATAAACGTGCAAATACACACAACACAACCAAATACATAAACACTGCTGCAAATACACACAACACAACCAAATACATAAACACGCTGCAAATACACAACACAACAAATACATAAACATGCTGCAAATACACACAACACAACCAAATACATAAACATGCTGCAAATACACACAACACAACCAAATACATAAACACGCTGCAAATACACACAACCAAATACATAAACATGCTGCAAATACACACAACCAAATACATAAACATGCTGCAAATACACACAACACAACCAAATACATAAACATGCTGCAAATACACACAACACAACCAAATACATAAACGCGCTGCAAATACACACAACACAAGCAAATACATAAACACGCTGCAAATACACACAACACAACCAAATACATAAACACGCTGCAAATACACACAACACAAGCAAATACATAAACACGCTGCAAATACACACAACACAACCAAATACATAAACACGCTGCAAATACACACAACCAAATACATAAACATGCTGCAAATACACACAACCAAATACATAAACATGCTGCAAATACACACAACACAACCAAATACATAAACATGCTGCAAATACACACAACCAAATACATAAACATGCTGCAAATACACACAACACAACCAAATACATAAACGCGCTGCAAATACACACAACACAAGCAAATACATAAACGCGCTGCAAATACACACAACACAACCAAATACATAAACACGCTGCAAATACACACAACACAACCAAATACATAAACACGCTGCAAATACACACAACACAACCAAATACATAAACATGCTGCAAATACACACAACACAACCAAATACATAAACATGCTGCAAATACACACAACCAAATACATAAACATGCTGCAAATACACACAACCAAATACATAAACATGCTGCAAATACACACAACACAACCAAATACACAAACACGCTGCAAATATGAAATGATGCAAAAAGAAAAGCACACAAACCCAGAAAACAAATGCAACAAAAAGTCTGTAAACTCGTGGTAATAAAACATTTAAAACTGCATCAGCGTTTAACGTTGAC